>NC_091507.1:5539508-5841121 GCF_947461875.1 Haliaeetus albicilla
GAGAGCTGGGACTGCTCAGCCTGGAGAAAAGAAGGCTCAGAGGGATCTCATCAATGTGTACAAATACCTGAAGGGAGGGTGCAAAGAAAACAGGGCCAGGCTTTTTTCAGTGGTGCCCAGTGACAGGACCAGAGGCAAAGGGTGAAAACAAACAAACACAGGATGTTCTGTCTGAGCACAGGGAAACACTTTTCTACTGTGAGAGTGACTGAGCACTGGCAGTTTTCCCTGAGAGGTGGCGAAGTCTCCATCCCCAGAGATATTCAAAAGCCATCTGGACATGGTCCTGGGCAATGGCATCTAGGTGGCCCTGCTTGATCAGGGGGTTAGACCAGATGAGCTCTGGAGGTTCCTTCCAACCTCAACCGTTCTGTGAAGGAATCCGAGCTATTTTAGGTGGCTGTCAGATGATATAGAACTTACTGGGGACACATGCTCTTCTGGAATGAACAACTGCATACCACACAGCATTGAAAATATCACTACCTGTCTATGTTTATGTAGCTGATTTTTGCCCTTAACAGCAGGTTAACTTAATTGTTCTCTGGTGACTCTATAAATTTTCTGTAGTGATTGGTCTAGGCTTTTAGAATAAATTTATAGTGTAGCAAAGGTATTTTTCTATATATGAACACAATTATTTTTCAAAATAAAACTGCAAAATAATTTGCACTAAAAGGCTTTTTCCTAGGATTTTTTATTTTTTTTCCAATATATTTTACTGAAGAGATTATAAAATATGACAACAAAAAGTCATCCAAAAGATTTCATTCATTGATGAAATAACAGTAAAAACCAAAACAATCTTAACTTTTTCTCTTTAATAGCTATTATTATTTATATTTTTATTAATAACTAATATTTATTAAAGAAGGGAAAATAATTATGAGTTGGGACCCTTAAGTTTCAGTAGGGATGCAAGAATAATAGTTCAAGACCAAAAATACAAATGGCAATATTCATTTCCATATGCTGTACTGTGTTACAGTCTGTGAAGTAAGCAAAAAATCAAATACAGTAGGTTTAGCACAGTAGATTTTCAAAGTGTTAAGTACTACTTTCCTTAACAGAATTACAAGACAGATTAACTGGATATAACATTGAAATATAGAAAACTGTGTGGTAACCAGAAACACCAAACTGATTTAATAACATATATTTTTTAAGCTATTTACAAGGGGTTTATCTAGAATAGAAAGACAAATAATATGTTATCCAACACTTGAACCAAGAAACATAATTTGGATATTCAATCTACTCGTAATATAGATTTAAAAAATGACAAATGGATCCTTAACTCATCTGAACAATTGAAAATAAAGGGGTTAAAAACCTGCTTAGTTTTAATGAAAAAAGGTTTGATGCTGTCAGTTGATTGCTGTCATTGTTAAAGAAAATGAACATAGAATGTGAAGAAGAGGAGAAACCTAGTGTGTCTGTGTGCATCACAGTGTATACTCCATATATATGGAGTTCATAAAAAAATAAAAAATCGTTATAGATTTTGAAATGTTGTCTTTACATGCAAATGCTTAGGATACCATCACTGAGATCCTAGTATTTTTCTTTGCAAAATAAAGGTTAAAATGATTAATGAAAATGCTTTGTACAGTCATCCCACAAACTGTGTAGGGGTTGATCCGTTGCATATATCAGACAATGGAGTTGTGTCTCTTTAATTATTATCTATGCAAGGGAAAATTGTCATCATAAAAATAATGTGTGCAGGCAGTTATAACTGATACATTCAACTCCATCTAACTCCTAATAAGTTTGTATTTTTTTTTCCAAAAATCAGATATTAGGCTTTTGCCTAGGAAGCTGGAAGCCATATATCTTTATTAGTAATTGATTGAAGACTAATTGATACTTGGTGAAATAAGAAGTCAGTAGGGCTTTTCAGCTGAAGTGCAAAGCACTTTATGTAAGCTTAGAAGGGGTTAGAAGCTTATATGTCATTCTGAGATACAAGAAATGCTTGACTTGTGGTCTGGCTTTCTAATATAGCTTTTTATGTTTGAAAGATAGACAATAAGAGCAATAACTTTAAAGCTAATGGTGTTTGTAGAGTTTCTTTATGTCTGCTGTGACTAGATGATATAACTACACTCCCAAAGGAAACAAAATGAATTAAAATAACTCTAAACTCAGCTATATGGTATTGCTATGGATATTTTATTTAAATACAAATTAATCTTTTTAGACATTAAAACACCTACACCAATCAATCAAATATTATCTTTGCTTACATAAAATATCTTCCTGCCATCACTGATGATGAGGACAGTGCAGGAAAAATATGCATAATGCAACATCTTTTTTTATCTGCTTCTTCATTACTTGAGTGTGTCTTTAAAAATATAACTGAGAGGAGAATATAGCCCAGGTTGGTTTGTTTTTGTGTAATAATCCAAATAAGAAATGCATATACTCTCTCATTATGCCATTCTGAAGCAACCATAAATTGAGTAATTTTCATGGTTTAAGCCCAGTGGGTAACAAAGCACCACGCAGCCACTCCCTCACTCCTCCCACCCGGCCCCGGTGGGATGAGGAGAAAATATAAAGAAACGCTCGTGGGTCGAGACAAGGACAGGGAGGGATCACTCACCACTTATGGGCACGGGCAAAAGACAGGCTCAACTGGGGGAAGAAACAAAATCCATTTAATTTACTACCAATCAAATCAAAACAAGGATACTGAGAAGTAAAACCAACCTCAGAACACCTTTGGGGAATGGGGGCTGGGGTCGGTTCCTCACCCCTGGTCTCTGCCGCTCCTTCCTCCTTAGGGGAGGAGGACTCCGCACTAGGGCCCTGCTCTGCTGTGGGGGGTCTCCCACGGGAGACAGTCCTCCACCAACTGCTCCAAGGTGGGTCCCTTCCCATGGGCTGCAGTCCTTCAGTCCCAGCCTGCTCCACGGAGCGGCGGCCATCTTGGGGCCCTCCGCTCCCCTCCAGAGGCTGGGGGGGACAGCCTGCCGCCTCACCGCGGGCTGCGGGGGCATCCCCTCCTGCCTTCCTCCCTGACCTCGGTACCCACAGAGGGGTTCCTCTCCCGTTCCAATCCCCCACTCCCTGCAGGTTTCCCCTCTTAAATCTGCTCTCCCACCCGTGTTTCCACTGTCCCTGAGGGGCTCGGCCTGGGCCAGAGGCGGGTCCGGCTTGGAGCCGGGGGAGCTTCCAGCAGCTTCTCTCAGGAGCCGGCCCTGCGGACCCTCACCCCATACCAAAAACCCTGCTGCCACACAAACCCATGACAATAATATATCTTATCTTGAATAAAATGAAAAGTAAGAATGTTTGAGAGAGAGGGAGAAAAACAGGTGAAAGACATGTATGATGTTTACTGCAGAAATTACCCATGTCTTCTCTTCACAGAAGAGAAGGTGTAGATAGGTGTAGATGTAAAGCTAAAAGAGACAGAACAAGGTAATAAAAATAATTTGGATGAAACAATGTGCAAACGCATATGTACTGAGATTGTATCCCAGTGTCATTGACTGAGCTGGTCTCTGCAATTACTCTTTCTTTCTTTGGATGGTGGGTAATACAGGCTTTGGAGACTTCTCTGTGTACACGGAGAGACTCTACAAAGACCTTTTGCATGAAGAATATCAGGGGGTTTTATGGTTCGTAGTATTGTTTTTTTCCTGTCACAGGTCACAGAGTAAAGCACAGAATATTTTATTTTCCTCATTACCCCAGTGTTGGACTGTTTTCAATTATATGTGTATAGGGAGATTAGAAAATATGGATTAAAGACCACTATTCTGTCTGAGTAGTGGACTGTAAGTGCATTTTAGTATAGAAGAAGGGCTCTTTTTGATGAGAATTTGCCTTGCAGCTAGCCTGAAGTTGCACATCAGGGCATCACCTCGGGTGCTCCACTTGCCGTGGGGAAGCAAGATCCCCCAGCATTTAGCTGTCTATGAATCAATTATGTACACCCAACAACTGGTGTGAGCTAAGACACAATGTGGATACGCAGACCTAGAACCCTAAGGGACTGCAGCAAATCAAATGTTTTCTTTCTTTTTTTTTTTTTTTTTTTGGCTTATACATCAGTTGCACCTTATGGGAAAGTGTTTGTACAGCAAGTTTCATGACAGAGGAGAAAGAAACTTAGAGGAAATAGAGTTAACCAGCTAGAAGACCTAAATTTATCTGATTCTTGAAGGCTTCAGAAGACAGAAAAAAAGTATCATTGTGCTAATCTTTAATCATGGGAAAAACATATGTGCTTTGTTGATGGCAGTTCAGGGTTTTTTTAAAAAGAAAAGAGCCTTACTAAAAGTCAGAACTTTTTTTTTTTCTTTTTCTTAGACAATGTTAACCATGACTGTTTTCACTCCAGAGGTTCCTGAACAAGAACAAGTTCTATTAAGATCCATGAAAAATTGCTGGGGATTTCAGTGGAAACAGATTTCACACCTCAAGCTGTGGGGCTCCTTCCTTCCCATCCCCTATGTAAGTTCTCAGCTGTCTAGATGCCAAGTCTGTATGGTCAGCTCTTAGGTGCCTGCAGATCATATAGGCACAAGCTCAGAACTACCTCTGGCTGGAAGGACTGTTGCACCCTTCATTTTCTCCTCTCCTTTTGATAAGCATACATAAAACCAACTTGTCAAAGAGGGTTTAGCAGAACACAGCACCTACAATCCTCTGTCCGGACTCCCAACTGGAGGATAGAAGAGGTTAGAGCTTTTGTTCTCAGAAGTAAGCAGTCTCAGAAGCTGAGTCTTGCTAGGACCATCACCATAACTGCCAGGCTTTCTGTAGGTTTTTACTTCTTTTTTTTTTAATACTTTTTCTGTTCTTCTTTGTGACCGAGTCTTTCTTCTGTATTCTACATGAAGTCATCTGAATAAAATGCATAAGAGGTACCAGGAGCAAAATGTAGGATTCACTGTAATCATTGACCTTAAACTAACTCTTCCTCTCTTTCCTTGCAGAACAAGAGGGGCATATGTACCCATAGCTTGTTGAATAGGATGTCTTCTGGGAGATGGAAGAAGTCAGTTCAAAACCCACAAAGCCGAGGAGTGAACTGATTCCAAATCTCATGCTTTTAAAGTGATTTCTCTGAGTTCTTATATATTAGCATACAGCAGACCACCAGTGTAGTACTAAAAGGAAAGGAAAAAGTGACCTGGTTTGCATTTCTAAAAGGAAGAATTCAAGTCCCAGAGAAAGGATTCTGGGCTGTGACTCAATCACATCAATTCCCAGTTCTGAACTCTCTGCTCCTCACTTCATGTTTTAAAAAATTTTATTATGCACCTAAATAAACTCCCCCTCCATTTATTTTTATCATTCTAAGACTTTGGTGGAACTGTTAATGTACCATATTTAATATCTCACTTTGAAAATTAACTAAAGTTATCAGTGAGACAAAAAAGTAGCTGAAGAATATATAAAAAAACAAACAATAACCAAAAACCAATGATTCAGATTGGATGCAATACAAAGAATCCAGAATCAGATTGCAATCCAATTTTACTTTTCATCCTGGACACGTAAAAGGAACTAAATAAACACTTTAATATAGCAGCTGTTACTAATTTGAAATAAGTTGTAAACACCAATAGAATATTGCAGGTATATAAAGTGTGTATGGAAGCAAAACATCATAGAACCATGGAAGATAATGCTGCAGTGTACTTTAAAAAAATACATGCAAGTTATTCCACTGTTCCAAAGTACATGATTATTAAAAAATCCCAACAAACTACTGGAGAAAGCTGAAAACATATCATCTATGAAATGGCAAATAACTATAGCTAAGGTAGAAAAGATGCAACTGACATGTTGAAATAATGCAAGAAAAATGTAGAGGCATCAGGAGAGACATGTATGTAGTGAAAATAATTGGAAGAGTATGCTTTTTTCACATCTGTGATTTATGGAAGAACAGCCCTAATGATTTTGATCATGCAAGGCTGAAGTTGCAATGAGAGGCAGCATAAGAATTTTGATAACCTAAAGTTCTTATTTCTTCACTGGCAGGAATTGGGGTACATGTCACTTTTTTTCCCCGTTATTTCCTTGAGTTTGTAGCATGACTCATGCCCATTAGCACATCAACTACATTTTTTAAAAGATGAAAAGAAGCACAATGTTTCTGAATGCATTTAATTCTGTCAGTAGCTGACACAGTTCTTCACTATTTTCTGTATCACCTATGTCTTATATTACAGTGTGCTTTGCTTTCATTTTACACCTCTGAGAGCCTTTGTCACCTAATCGCAGGTATGGCAAGAGTGTGAGGAAAGCATTCCCAATTTATCTGCTCAGACTGATTGCATTGCAGATCTTATTGACAACTTACATCAAGTCACTACTTAGTGCTTTGCAGCTGTTTCCTCTACTAAATGGTGAAATTATAGCTGTTAAGGTTCATCAGGACTGTTTGGAAATACACATACATTCATGTGGAGTGTGGACCATGTGTTATGGATTTACTGGAAGAGAATGGTGACTTAGGTATGGTTCGCTGTATATCCATAAGCACAGAGGAGTTGGAACAGGCTGATGTAATCAAAGATGACCGTGCACAATGTTATGTTCTATTCAATGTGGAAACTCTGCAATTCTGGAAACTGGTGTAACTTACAGAACACCAAGGACTGCTGTAATGTACAATTGCTCAGAACAGTATCAGTGGCCAATGCTGGAAGCAGAGCTTGGCAGGATCGTAGTGTGCTCCCTGAGCTGCAAGACGACTGCAAAGGGGGATAAGACAAACAGAAGTTGGTAAACAATTTCCTGTGAAACACAATGGTGAAATCTAGGACTCATTTGTGTAGAAAACTGGTATATGTTTAAATCCATAGTTGATTTGAGAAGAATTTAAAATGCAAATTATATTTATTTCTTTATCATTCAGGGTGAGTCAGTTGCACTGGTTAGGTAGAAACAAAAAAATTGGGCATGGTATTTCACAATGAAGCATTAAGGGGCACCTCAGTTACTCCAGAAGTTTTGGGACAGACTGTTGGCAGATCTGTGTGTGAAAGACACTATTGATCTAACCTGAGATAGCATTTTTCTATGATGTTATGCTGTTTTATACGAGTGCCTTTAACAAAAGCTTTTCATTATCTTGTGGTTATAGTTCAGTGTATCTGCACAGTATGGTGAATCTGCTGTGATTTCTGCAGGGTTTCTGTATTTGTTCTTCACAAACAGATCTGGAGGGAAGCTCAAGAAGACTCATTTAGCAAGGGTCATCTTGAACTTGGCCCTCATGGAGCTTTCATTTGTCCTACTGCCTTTTCCTTCTTCTTGTGCTTGAATGACCAAGAGCTCCTTCTGCACCTGGAGACACAAGGGAGGTGACAGGGACAGAGATGGGACAAAGGAATGCCTCTATCCTGGAGATGGGCTGGGGGACAGAGAGGAAAGTGTGGAGGAAGGTGTCAGAGAGGACAGAGGAAGAGGAAAGGAGGGAATTTGGAAAGAACAGCTAAAACTAGAAACTACATATTTTCTACACCTACAATTCTGCCTGGGTTTCTGCTGGCTGCTGATCTGAAAAGCAATCCAGTTCATCTTAGGCAGTGCCAGTTTCATTCTGTGTATTGAACCATGCTAAATTGGAAAAGATCAGAAGAGGTCAGTGAGTTCATCCCCAAGTCTCAAGCTAGAGATTAATATGCCCAAACTTTACATTGCTGTAATAGGCTAACCTTGGCTGGCTGCCAAGTGCCCACCAAGCCATTCTCTCAATCCTCCTCCTCAGCAGGACAGGGAGAGAAAATACAATGAAAAAGCATGTGGGTCGAGATAAGGACAGGGACATCACTCACCAATTACCATCACAGGAAAAACACTTGACTTGGGGAAGACTAATTTATTTTATTGACAATTAAAAATAGAGTAGGATAGTGAGAAACAAAACAAAGCTAAAACCAGTTTCCCTCCACCTTCCCAGACTCAACTTCACTCCTTCATTCCCAACTTTTCTACCTCTAACCCTCAAAGCAGTGCATGGGGGATGAGGAATGGGGGTTGTGGTCAGTTCTTAACACTTTGTCACTGCCTCTCCTTCCTCCTCATGCTCTTCCCCTGCTCCAGCGTGGGGTCTCTCCCCTGGGGTACAGTTCTTCAGGTGGTCCCCCACGGGCCGCAGGTCCTGCCAGGATCCTGCTCCTGTGTGGGCTCCTCTCCACGGGCTGCAGCTTCCTTCAAGACACATCCACCTGCTCTGGCATGTGGTCCTTCATAGCTGCAGTGTGGATGTCTGCTCCAGCATGGTCCTCCATGAGCTGCAGGGGGATGACCTACTTCACCATGGTCTTCTCCCCGGGCTGCAGGGGAATCCCTGCTCCAGTGCCTGGAGCACCTCCTCCCCCTCATTTTTCACTGACCCTGGCATCTGCAGAGTTGTTTCTCTCATATTTTGTCACTCCTTTCTCAAAGCTCTATGCAGTGTTTTTTACCCCTTCTTAAATACATTATCACAAAGGTGCCACCAGCGTCACTGATGGGCTCAGCTTTGGCCAGCAGCGGGTCCATTTTGGAGCTGGCTGGAACTGGTTGTGTCCAACACAGGGACAGCTCCTAGTCTCGTCTCACAGAAGCCACCCCTGCAGCGCCCCCGCTACCAAAACCTTGCCACGTAAACCCCATACAATTAGTCATTAGTGCACTGGCTAAGCCTAGTTCTCTTTCATTTCCAAGGAAAAGTTAAATTATTTGTGTAATGAACTAAACCAAAAAGAATGAAAGCAAGACTTCCTTTCCAATGATGGAAAGCTTGTTTTCAGAAATTAATTGTTTGTACCACTTCCAGACGTAACTTCTGCAAGCATCTTCTAGGGTAGTTTGTTTATGTAATTTCTCTCAAGTAGTTTTACAAGTCTTCAGTGGCAAAGTTTCAACACTTCCTTTCATGGCCACTCTACAGTAAATGTCACAGTCAGGGAGCTTTTCATGATAAAAAGTCTTTATGAGCCAGGAACAAATAAACCATAATAAAGTGACTGCATATCTAATTATATGCCACTTAAATGATTCACAAATGACACACTTCTAATAAAGTTTTTATATTTTCGGATATTTAATTTACAAGCTTGTCACTTGCAGTTTAGTCATTTTGTTCAGATAGGGTGAAAAATTGCTTAAGGTTCCTCTAATTGCCAATTCTTATTTATCAGTTCTAATTATGCATAATACTTGTATTAAAAATCACACACACAGAGAGCAACCTGCAGTACAGAATTTAAGAAGGTGAGTATTGAGTGTAGAGGACTATGGCAGATTATATATGGTGAGTATTAATATCAAATGCTGAAAGATGCTTTCTTTAACAGAGAAGATTTCTTACTGCTGTACACTCACAGGGTGTCACTAAAATAAATGGTTCTGGGACAGTGCTACATTCTTTCTAGTTATATGGGATTAGAAGAAAGCTGATAATTAGAGAACTGTTAAATCATTTTATATCTGGGGACCTCACTACTCACACTTCCTGCTGAGTAAATAAAAACCCAGACTATTGGAAAACTTCAAGTGGGCAAAGCTTGTGTGGAAGGCTGTCTGGATAAAACCCCTCTGCTGACAAGTTTTATGAGAAAGTGATAACTGGTTAGTTTTAAGCGTTTGGTTTACAGGTCGTCTTTGTGACAGTCCAGGTCACTTTTTTCATATGCTGTTATGGTTTTCTTAGATGTAAAACAGCGTTCCTGCTCACTCTTGGTATGCTCTGTTGATGTGCTCTGTTGATGCCAGTGGCTAGGCTGCACCAGCAGCAGCCAGAGGTGGGAATGTTGCAGAAGGCATATGAGGAGGGAGCGAAGAAGGAGATTGGCCAGCAGTGTTTTCCTATTACTACAAAGGTTTAGAGAAGCGATCTTGTTTACCACTGATTCTTCCCTGAAAGTCTGTAAAGGGTGACTGGAGAAAGTAAGCAGAGCAGGGTCTATGTAATGACAAGGATTTGAATGGAGACGCCGTGGCAATCACAGTGAAGTAAGACGGGCAGTAAGGAGCTAGCTGATAGAATCATAGAATTGTTTAGGTTGGAAAAGACCTTTAAGATCATCGAGACCAACTGTTAACCTAGAACTGCCAAGTCCATCACGAAATCATGTCCCTAAGCGTCACATCTACACGTTTTTTAAATACCTCCAGGGATGGTGACTCAAGCATTTTCCTGGACAGCCTGTTCCAGTGCTCGACAACCCTTTCGGTGAAGAAAGTTTTTCCTAATATCCAATCTAAACCTCCCCTGCCGCAACTTGAGGCCATTTCCTCTCATCCTTTCACTTGCTATTTGGGAAAAGAGTCCGACACCCACCTCACTACACCCTCCTTTCAGGCAGTTGTAGAGAGTGATAAGGTCTCCCCTCAGCCTCCTTTTCTCCAGACCAAACAGCCCCAGTCCCCTCAGCCGCTCCTCATAAGACTTGTGCTCCAGGCCCCTCACCAGTTCGGTTGCCCTTCCCTGGACACGCTCCAGCACCTCCATGTCTTTCCTGTAGTGAGGGACCCAAAACTGAACACAGGACTCGAGGTGCGGCCTCACCAGTGCCCAGTACAGGGGGACGATCACCTCCCTGCTCCTGCTGGCCACACTATTTCTGGTACAGGCCAGGATGCCGTTGGCCTTCTTGGCCACCTGGGCACACTGCTGGCTCATATTCAGCTGGCTGTTGACCAGCACCCCTGGGTCCTTTTCCACCAGGCAGCTTTCCAGCCCCTCTTCCCCAAGCCTGTAGCGCTGCATTGGGTTGTTGTGACCCAAGTGCAGGACTTGGCACTTGGCCTTGTTGAACCTCATACAATTGGCCTCGTTGAACCTCATACAATTGGCCTCAGCCCATCGATCCAGCCTGTCCAGATTCTTCTGTACAGTCTTTCTACCCTCCAGCAGATCAACAGTCCTGCCCAACTTGGTGTCATCTGCAAACTTACTGAGGGTGCACTCGATCCCCTCATCCAGATCATTGGTAAAGATATTAAACAGAACTGGTCCCAATACTGAGCCCTGGGGAACACCATTTGTGACCCGCCGCCAACTTGATTTAACTCCATTCAGCACAACTCTTTGGGCCTGGCCATCCAGCCAGTTTTTTTACCTAGTGAAGAGTACACCTGTCCAAGCCATGAGCAGCCAGTTTCTCCAGGAGAATGCTGTGGGAAACAGTCTCAAAGGCTTTACTAAAGTCTAGGTAAGCAACATCCACAGCCTTTCCCTCATCCACTAAGCCGGTCACCTTGTCATTGAAGGAAATCAGGTTGGTCAAGCAGGACCTGCCTTCATAAATTCATGCTGACTGGGCCTGATCACCTGGTTGTCCTGTACATGCCACGTGATGGCACTCAGGATGACCTGCTCCATAACCTTCCCCAGCACCGAGGTCAGACTGACAGGCCTGTAGTTCCCTGGATCCTCCTTCCAGCCCTTCTTGTAGATGGGCGTCACATTTGCTAATCTGCAGTCAACTGGGACCTCCCTGGTTAGCCAGGAGTGCTGATAAATGATGGAAAGTAGCTTTGTGAGCACTTCTTCCAGATCCCTCAGTACCCTTGGGTGGATCCCATCTGGCCTCACAGACCTGTGTGTCTGTCTGAGTGGTGTAGCGGGTCACTAACCATTTCCCCTTGGATTATGGAGGCTTCATTCTACTCCCCATCCCTGTCTTCCAGCTCAGAGGGCTGGGTACCCCAAGAACAACTGGTCTTACTATTAAAGACCAAGGCAAAGAAGGCATTAAGTACCTCAGCCTTCTCCTCATCCTTTGTCACAGTATTTCCCCCTGCATCCAATAAAGGATGGAGATTCCCCTTAGCCCTCCTTTTGTTGCTAATGTATTTATGGAAACATTTTTTATTGCCTTTTATAACAGCAGCCAGATTAAGTTCTAGTTGAGCTTTGGCCTTTCTAATTTTCTCCCTGCATAACCTCATGACATCCTTGTAGTCCTGAGTTGCCTGCCCCTTCTTCCAAAGGTCGTAAGGTCTCTTTTCTTTCCTGATTTCCAGCCAAAGCTCTCTGTTCAGCCAGGCTGGTCTTCTTCCCTGCTGGCTCATCTTTTGGCATATGGGGATGGCCTGCTCCTGTGCCTTTAAGATTTTCTTCTTGAAGAATGTCCAGCCTTCCTGGACTCCTTTGCCCTTTGGGACTGCCTCCCAGGGGACTCTGTCAACCAGGCTCCTAAACAGGCCAAAGTCTGCTCTCTGGAAGTCCAAGGTAGCCGTTCTGCTGACCTTCCTCCTTACTTCTCTGAGAACAAAAACTCTATCATTTCATGATCACTATGCCCAAGACAGCCTCCAACCATCACATCACCCACAAGTCCTTTCCTGTTCACAAACAACAGGTCCAGTGGGGTGCCTTCACCCACTGGCTCACTCACCAGCTGTGTCAAGAAGTGCTCTTCCACACACTCCAGGAACCTCCTAGACTGTTTCCTCTCTGCTCTATTGTATTTCCAGCAGACATCTGGTAAGTTGAATTCCCCCATGAGAACAAGGGCTAGATATTGTGAGACTTCTTCCAGATGCTTATAGAATATTTCATCTGCCTCTTCATCCTGTTTGGGTGGTCTATAACAGACTCCTACCATGATACCTGCCTTGTTGGCCTTCCCCCTAATTCTTACCCATAAACAGTCAACCCTATCATCACTATCATTAAGGTCTAGACAATCAAAATACTTCCTAACACACAGAGCTACCCTACTGCCTCTCCTTCCTTGCCTATCCATTCTGAAGAGTTTATAGCCATCCGTTGCAGCACTCCAGTTGTGCAAGTCACCCCACCATGTTTCCGTGATTGCAACTATATCACAGCTTTCCAGCTGCACAATGGCTTCCTTCTGTTTGTTGCCCATGCTGCGTGCATTGGTGTAGATGCACTTCAGTTAGGCTATTGATCCTGCCACCTTTTTGGGGGGAGAAGACCTAATTCCTGATGATAGTGTTCGGAAGACTATCGGACTATTGGTATCTTGGGGAAGGTAATCCAAACACTTGCTGATTTAGGTTTGGCTGAACTACCCTTTATTTTCCCTGACTCCACATAAAGTTCTGTATGCTTAAATCCCTTTATTCACAACTGGAAAAAATATACTTAATCATGAGTACCCCAATGATGTAATTTCTTTACCCAGCTCTTTGTGTGGATAGTTGAGCTCATGCACCATCTTTCCACCTAGCTTTAGTTTTCATTTGAATGCTCTTAGGCCATTCTTTTTCTATTTTGCTTTCTTCTGCTGAGACTGAAAAATATAGTGTAACTTTTTTTTTCTGACATGGATACACTTTCTTGCCCTCCCCTTGCCCCCCACATATGCCTCTCTGGCTCACTCCAGAAGAATAAAAGCAAAAGGCTATGTAATGGCAAGGCTGCTTGTTCACCAATATTCTGAAGTGGACCAGGGCCACAAAGAAAATAGGGTACTCTGTTGCTGGTCCTGGAAATACTGAGTTCTCCACTTAGCTGTTTCACCTTCACTTTACAGGCCTTATTCTTCCACAGCCTTTTCACTTTAAAGCTCTCTGTTTAAATTGTCTGTACTTGAATGATCAGCTCTTGGAACATAATACTGTAGTTAAGCCTTACAAGAAAAGAATTGCAATTTTGCTTGGTTAAAAGGGGCTCTTCTGAGTAGTGCAACTCAGTGCTGAAATTCTTCTCCTTGAGGGCTATTTCTGAAAGCCCTTCATGTGCAGAACTCTGATCATGTGCCCCATAATTTCAGTCCACAGAAATTGCACTCCATAATTCCTAACAGGATTTTTCAGAGAATTTTTTCAGAAATATCCTAACAGGATATTTCAGAGAATGTACTGATTAAAAATTGGAGGGAGCCATTATGTTAAATGGGTAGGTTACATTTCAAGATTACAGTATCTGACATTTTAAAAATATGTTAAAAATGAAATGGAACCCCTACTGTGAAGGGGTTCCCTGGAATGTGAAGGGTTGATAAATCACAGTTCATGATTTTCTCTCAGAAACAGACAATGTTAAATGTTCAGAGAAAGAACTAATACTAAAAAATGATAAATATTCAATATGATGATTACTAAAGAGGATGACTAATTTTTATTTCCTAACTACAGTCTTATAACAAAATTTTCTTTTAACAAAAAAGGGGGTTTTCTGAAAGAGAAGATTAATATAAT
Organism: Haliaeetus albicilla; assembly: GCF_947461875.1. Lineage (NCBI taxonomy): Eukaryota > Metazoa > Chordata > Aves > Accipitriformes > Accipitridae > Haliaeetus > Haliaeetus albicilla. The sequence goes on from NC_091507.1 coordinate 5,553,648, forward strand.
AATTAATTTAGATTCAGTAATTCTCTAGAACTTAATCTTATATATGTATATTTTTGTTTGCATATATCACAACTCTTCAGCAAACAACTGTATGAGACAAAAAGCACACAGTCCAGATTTCAAATATTTGAATATCAACATACAAACCCAGAGTTTCAGCAGTAAACATAATTTCATGTTTTTAAAAGCTCCTAAATCACCTAGTAGGTTGAACCTCACTGAAAGTCAAATAAACGAAATTTGTAAAAACATCTGATAAATTATCATATTATAATGCTGACAGGTAAAACAATGAAACTCATTTTGTATTACAATATCAAAGTCCTATAAGCAGTGGATTTATCAGGTAGTTTCACAGTTTGGTGTTTGTGACTGCTGAATCTGTAGTCTATTCATAATCTTCATTTATTTTTGGTAAGAGTGTGCTTACAGAAGAGAAATTGGTTTCTGAACATAGCTGTAATAAATACAGTGCTGCAAAGATTTAATCTGTTCTTGAATATAATCTGTAACTCTGGTATATAGATTATAAAGTTCCTGAAGCTTTAAAAATAGATGACTTTGGGGAATTTACCAGCACTACATGTGCTATAAACAGACACACAGACAAATATGGATGATTGTGAAGAAGCAAGACCCCTACAACCTCTCTCTGGTATTGGCAGAAGTGAAATCTGCATATAGGGTATTTTTGTCCTGAGATTATATTAATAACTGTTGTTTCAGGAGCTGAAATAGGGACAAATGCAGTATTTTTCTAGAATCTAGATCTAGATTTAATGTCTGTATTTTCTTTCTGCTTGTTCCTATTAGAGTAATGGACTTTGTGGTCTCTGGAGATAATATTCCTGCCATGCATGGGTCTGCAAACACATTAAGACAACTGATTCATTATTAAAAAATCATAGCCATAAACTGTGTGACATTAGCCTGAGCCTAAGTTTCTTAGTAGCAGCATTTTTACTTCATTTCGAGACATTTCAATAACGGCAACCTGGAAAATACTGGTTTTCTACTGTTAGCTGGCATGTCTGAATATCACCACCAGTGGGCAATAATGGGCCTTTTATTCTCATTTTTGAGGCTAACTGTATCCATAAGAGAAAGAGAAGAAATAGGAATCTTTATCACGTCTGAGAGCTGGTCCCGTTCTTTTAATTCCTGGCTAAAAATGTTCTGTTTATTTTCTTCGTACTGCCTTCGTAGAGCGCAACTCACTCTCTGTCCAGCATTAGATGCCTGTATAATGTTAAGTATAATCAATTCTTTATAAACTCATTGTTCCTCTCTTCCTCTTCTCATCTGAACTTGGTAATTGAGCACTTTCATTGCTACTGCAGAAGCATTTTGAAGTGCCGAATACATGACAAAACTTGTAGCCAATACAGTGAGTTAAGCACTTTAAAGATAACAGCAGTAAGGGAGGGGGAGAGAGGAGAGGGAGAAGGAGAGGCAAAAGCTACGTAGAGAAATTATGTCAGAGAGAGGAAATCTTGATCGACCTTGACTCTGCTCTGTGACTTTATTGTATACAAGGGCTACAGTTACAGATATGATTTAATCTCTCAACCCTGTTGCTTGACTATGCGTGCTGCTTGATGAACTGTCTAACCAACTTTGAGGTTTTGCTTCCTTGGACCCCAGCTGGAGGCTTTCATCCCATCTAAAGTGTATTTCAGTATTTATGACTGCATCGTAGTCTCTTATTCCTCTTTATTGAGTTCTGCTTGAGGGCCAACTTAAATAAGACCTCTTCTTATATAAACAGCAGTGAATACACTGACAAGAACAAAACCCAACTAACTCTATGCAAACAGAGTAAAAAATGTTTTTGACTTGCCAAAATACGTAGTAACAATGATGAAACTGTTTTATTAGTATGAACATGGACCTTATAGCCACTACTGGCAAAGAGTTTCCAGCAGAAGTATTATGGAAAGGGAGAAATGCTGTGCAACCAACAAGTTTTTCACATCACCTGCAGGATAAGTGTGCTACTGAGGGTAGCATAGGCATGTAGCAAGTTAGTTGTCAGCTGTTTAGTTATTTTAGTTAATTTTCTATGGGCATGAGTTTTTAAGGTTTTTATTATATCTGGTAATATTTCCATAGGGGACCTTATGGTAGTAGCATTCTGTGTGGGACTGAAGTGTTTGCAGAATAATATACGATAATAGGAGTTAACATTAAACTGTTTCGGGCTTTTTTCCCCTGATTAAGGAGACAAGATCAGACAGGCTCTACACTCCAGCATAGATCCCAGAATAGTTACTTTGGCTGTCTAACCCTATGGGATCCTGAATTCGCTAAGCACCTTCCCATTTAATCTGAAATCTCCCTGACACCGTTTCTTGCCAATGAATACTCAGAACTTGTGCTGGGAGGCAGGAAGCAATGTCTGGCGGGGAAGCAGCAACTGTGACCACTTCAAGTTCTTTGCCTCAGCCTCTGGCTGCAAATCAGGGTCCTCCTCTAGATTGTGGGAAAAGAGTCCTATTCTGCTTGCATAAAGCTCAGAGCCCGGTAGACAAGGGCCAGGTGAGCAGTACTGGACTTTTTATTCTCATTTGGAGCTCAGAGCCACTAAAATGTATCCTTGGGGCGAGGGGAAGAGGTGAAATAGATGTTCCAGGAGTCCCTAGGAAGCTACTAAATAAGACTTAATTAAGAGGACTAGATCTCCCTCTACTGGTCTTAAAAGGTACCTACTTAATAGAAAATTGGAGTTTCAGAGGTTTCATTTTAACTCGCATCACGTCTGGGGCTGAATGCTAAACTTGGGAACAGGGGAAAGGTGACAGGATGCATTTGACCTAAAAGAAAATCCAGATAGAATCTTTACTAATGCATAGCCTATATCTATGGGTGCAAATAAGCAGCAAAAGAGAGGAATAAAATTTAAAGTAGGAGAAGGAATTTTCCCTGTGTTCCATTTTAAATGTGCTGAACCAGGGAAGGATAAAAAAAAAAGAGAAAAAATGCTGGTTGTTCTTTTTTTTGATGGCTTTTGCAAACCAGTAAACATCACTAATTCACTGAATTAGCTGAGGCAGCTTGCTTCAGTGATTCTCTTGGGATGTGGTCAGATGCATAATGCTTTGATTTATCAATAGACAGTTCTCATTTTACAGCAATATGTTTATAGTTTCCTGTTTACTGGTAAACTGCTCATTCAATTCATATTAAAATTGCTCTAATAAACAACATATAATATGGAAGGCTTGTGAAGAGGTAAGGAAGAAGAGAAACTGGATGTCAAGGAAGATTTTGTAATAAATTACTTATAGCAGTTATGTGCATATTTGTATATGTGTTTGTCTATGAAGATTTTTGCAGGAGGAAAATATAGAAACAGTTATCTTGTATTAGTCATCTTATCAGTTCCAGTGTCCATCTGAATTGAAGGTGGGAAAACACGAAAAAAAATGTATTCAGAAATATTAATTCAAAATCTCTAAGAGGATATTTCTTTTGTTTAAAAAAAGTGATGTGAATATTTGTGATGTGAATAAGCTGCATACAAATATTCACTCACATTCACACAGGAAGATTTCGCAAAGCCATTTTGAAAGCTCTATATAGGTTTAATAATTGTCTGATGGGGACAAGAAACATGCAATTTAGGAGATTAATTACAAAGCATGAATATCAATCATAAGCCTCTACTATTCAAACAATAACCCCAGCTCATCCACAGTCTATAATATGCTTTCACTCAGCATTTGTCAAATAACAAGCAAATTGTTGTCATCAAATGAAAATAACATGGAAAACAGATCATAAATAGTCCGTCTTACAGAATCCAGAGTTTCCTTAGAGACAATGTGAACCAGTGGAAGATACTGAGGACAGGCTGTCTTGGGGGCAGAAGTTGTGTTTGCTGCTGATCAGGATCCTGCCTTCTTCTGGGTGAGACGGGCACAGGTACTGTAATGGACTTTGATCTCTCCCTGAGCACAGTTGCAACACCAGTAACAAGGGCAAGCTGCTGGTGATTGACTGCAAACAAGAATATAGGTAAGATAAATCAAAGTTCAGGCTAGATGGTTCCTTATTTTAACTCTTTTCTACCTGTGGGGAAACATAGGGACATGTTTATTTGCATGTACAGCAGCAAGATCTGCTTACTACTCAGCCTCACAAGCTATATTTGATACCTATACCAAAATAGCATTTTGAGTATATTTGATGCGAATGGGAAATAAGCAGAAGCTTGCTTTTTGTCTGACCGAGTAAGGAGGTCTTGTATGCCAAGTAGCAAGGTAAAGAAGAAGCTGCAGTTAAGGAGGCCAGCTCTGTACACTTCGAAGTGCCTAAGCTCCGCCTGAGAATTGGAGAGAGCGTGGATAACAAAATGGAGCTGTGCATTAAGTACATACTGGAAAAAGCGCTTGACTGAAAACAGGGAGCTGTGTAGCCAGAAGAGGATTCCAGCTCATATAATTATTCCTCAACAAATGTGTCTGTCAGGAGTATAAATCTCCTTACCAGACCTCCATACCTCACCATGAAATATGCAGGAAGACTTAAGTACAGAAGTTGAGTTTAAGCAGAACAAAAATTTAGATATAGATCATTGCCCTTCATAAGATAAGCAGAACCTTTAAATTAAGGAGAAGTTGAGGGTGTAATGTGCTGAGAAGATGTCATCACACTTACATTACGCAGAGAGTGTAGAGGTGGATGAAATTTTACAGATGGTCTGGTGATTATCATAAATGAAATTGCCTTTAAGAGGGCATACTCTGTACGAATTTTTTTTCCCCAGGGGACTAGTCTTCTGTGTTAAATTTCCCAGGAAAAGAAACCAAGTACCGAAAGTTTTGCAAGAAAAAACCTGGAAATTCCAACATGAAATGTAAAATAAGAAAAACAGTGTAATGTAAAACAAGGAAATGCTTTGTAGGCACTTGAGGGTTAGAAACAAGACATGACACAGATTTTCACAGTGAGAGGATGCACAACTTACCCTTAAAGCATAACACAAAAGGGCCTGGGCTGGAATTCAGCACCTAGTCTCAAACACAAGGACCCTGGATATGTCCTGTGATGAAAATTAGGTTTCTCAGAAGAATAATTTCCCTAAATCTGTATACTAAGTAAGGAGGAGCTGCAGAGCATTAGCCCACAAGAAGCGCCGAACACCAGGCTGTACTGGTGTCTCCCAGTCTCCAGTGACTCATTCAGGGCTGCAGGGAGCTGCCTCCATACGGCTGGGAATTACAGCTCGGAAACTTGCTTGAAGACTGTCATCTGCAAATTTGCTTTGAATGTAATGAACAAAGCTATTTTATTATTTTCTTTAAAAATATGATTGTAAATGTGGTAGCACGTGTCTTTCAAGCCCACTGACGAGAGGCGAACCTTTGTCCTGTCCCCTGGTCTATGCGAGGGAGTTCAGACACACTTTTTCCTGCCTCACTGGAGTAACCTTGCTATTAGCTTTACAGCTGTGAGGAGGGATAAATGCTTCTCAGGGCTGCTGTTAAGCTGAGCTCTTACGCAGCTGGGAGTATTAAGCTCGCGGGGGGGTGAGCATGCTTCTGTAACCTATTGGTCATATGTAGTTTGAAGTTGGAGGACCTGGGTACAAGGAAAACTAGAAGTTGTATTCATGCATTTTATTTTGAACAGCAACTAGATGAAAATCAGAAATAATCCTTAAGGCCCCTTTCTTATTTAAACACAGAAATAAGCATCCTAATAGTAACTGCTCTCTCCGCTGCATTGCAGTCAAAAGATGCTGTTTGCAAGTACACCCTGCTGACCTGTGTTATCCTCCTGCCTATGGGAAGATTGCTACAGCTGCGACAGTTGTAGTTCAGTCATAGTGAATGTGACAGTGTTTCCTGGTGAATGCTAGCCTACTCCCTTCCCTAAAAAAATCAAACACCAAACTACAGTTAGCAGCACTCCCGAGGTCAGAAGCCCTACAGGGCACGTTCACTCCTTCGCGTGGTGACCCCAGAGCTCCAGTGGGACAGGACACTGCAGGAAACTGATGAATCTTGTACTTACTTTTATTTTTTGTGGGTAAATAATGGCATACCAGATATTTATAGATGGCTGAGACAGAAGAAGAATAATTCTAATAATCTTTATCTCTTCATCTACGACATAAACAATCTTGGAAGGATCTGAAGTGGATAAAGAGCCTCAAAAGTCTATCCTGAGCTACTTTATACAGCCCAGCATGAAAATAAGGAAGTGTCATACCTACTTATGTTCCTGCATGGTGGCATATTTCATCCTAAAGTTCTGAGAGCAGTTTGTAACTTCAGCTTCATGTTTGTACATGACACTTTCTGTGGCACTGTCAACCTTCTGTATCGAAATGCAAGGATACCTTTGCTCAGCTCAGATGCAGCATCCATTGCCGTATCCTTCCAAGGTAGTACACCTCAACCAGTTTTACCTCACATCAAATTTACAATGGATTAACACTTTGTCAGAGTGTGTGACACTTGTGTGGCACTTTCTAGCTTAGGATACATGAGGAACACTGACACATGGTAGTAACACAAAGAGTCTTTTCAGTTGTATCAATTTTATATGTTGCCCAACACAACTTCAGTTCCATCTCTGAAATATTATTACCACTTTTTTTTTAAGTAGAACTGTTTTCTGTTTTAGTCATTCTCCGTGGATGAATAAGTACTAATTTATTCTACTGTTTCATTTTTTAAACCCTGCTGTTACAATACTTCAACTTTTTAACTCGTAAGTCCTGAGCAGGTAAAATTTCATATTAGCTATGTGTGACTTAGGTACAGGCAGCAGCCTTTCCCTGAGGATTACATAGGAGCTCACCTGTGACTGTAAAAGAGCTCCAGGCTGTGAGATGTATTGGTGATTTGGTAGATCAGTATCACTGTCTGGGTGCCAAGGCCAAAGTAACCATTTGCCATTCCAGGTAAACTCTACACTTTCCACGCATGCTACCCAAACTCAGTCCTCCAGGTCTTGCTAAGAGCAGAAGAAATGATTGTTCCTCTGTTGTATGTGATTTGACCTCTCCTCAACTGATGTATTGTAGCATATTAATAATTTGGCATGAGGAGAAACAAGGTTTTTTATAAGGAAGTACAAGTGAATGATTGCCACCAAATGCATTTTGTGGTTTATCTTTGTGCATGGGGAAGAAACAAGTGGCAGAGTTTTGCCTGTCTAGCTGTAATGTCTGAAGACTGTTGAGTTAGGTGGACTTAAAACACCACAAATTGCTACAAGACAATGTTGAGTTTTGAATGCAGGAAATGTATAGAAGAATAAAAAAAATTGCAAGGATGCACACAAAAGCTAAGGATGAGAGAAGTCAAACCACTTGCAGGGAAATGTTATCTAGGGCATGACCTCTGCTTAATTTCAGTGATATAAAAGTGGTGATGTTTGTGAGGGCTTTTCAGTTCTTACTAGCTACAGTTTCGGATATGTTATAGAAAGTATAGTAGCATGGCTGTGGTCAGGTTTTGTGGTGGAAGAAATGGTATGTGTGAGGGTAAAATAACTAAGCGCGGAAAGTCTTCTATAGTATGTGATTTGGGTAACTGGAGCTTCTCTTCCGTCATCTCTGAGACTGTAAGAAACCTGTCTATGCTCATATGATATTATTACCTCTTAAACTAACCTGCGATGATAATAAGTAATCAGTAATTAAATAAGCAATAAGTAAACAACTCTTCTCATGTTTATGAAATCACATAAAACCAGGATTACTGAGCAAAAGCATTTAGCAATCTGCACAAAATGTGGGGACATGAACAATATTCCTCATAGCTAAGATTTAAACAAATCAGTAGGGGTGGATATTAATTCAAAGGTGCCTTTTGTTTTCTTACTGGTAACCTAAATGTTAGGGTTTCTTCCTGTTTATACAGTTGCTGCTTTGTTGGAAACACCATCAAAAGAAGTCTCTTTGAAGACTTCAATGCTATACTTTATTAGAGAATCCTTTTCTCTGTCCAATGCGAGAAAAACAACATATGCTAGGAGTATACATTGCTGCAATGCACATTGAAAAACTCATGTAACAATTCTGAATGCAGCAGCTCCATACTAGTGTGACCCCATTGAAGTCAGTGCAGTGGTGAATTAGGCAGCAGTAGTAAACTACAATAACACCATATTGGTTTTGGCTCTGGAATGTAAAAGTGTCGAATAAGCTGCAAGTCAAGAGACATACTCTGCAAACAAAAACATTAGGATGGACTCAGGGGCTGAGATATATCATGGCTGATTTATAATGGAAGACTTCCATGGGTGGAGCTGTATCCAATCTTTCTCTCCCTGGAATCCATAGAAAGTAAGTTAAAAGCATGACCTGACACATAGCTGGAACCAAGCAGCAAGTCATAATATTCCTATACTTCTGAGGACTGCAAGCTGACCGTTAGTAGCTTGCTGGATGTTGATACAACAGAGGCATACAGTTAACCTCCTGTGTAAACTGTATCAGTTAATTCTTATTTAACATGAGAAAGCAGTCTCACAAAGAGACAAAAAAGCATAGCTTGATTTTTTTTTTTTACCATTAGTGATGGTAGTAAGTTATAGTTTGCAAAGAAAAGCAAGAATCAGTGACTGTATAGTGGCTGTACTAATTTGGCAGCAAAAGGTGTGACAGAGGAATTTTATTTATATGCCTGGAGTGTATTGTTGCCAATAATCTGCCTAGTGTGTTTGCACCTAGGGCATCTTCCTCATTATTAGAAAAGTGCTTTTCTACCAGCCTGCCTTTACAGTCACTTTATCACCATGCTCAGCCATTTTCTAATGCTGTTTGATTTCATCTGTGTGAATTTAAACTCTGGATGGTGTTGTCACACTAAGCTTTGCAAATCTTTTTTGGATGGCAAGAAAAGTCTGCAGGATTAAACTATTTATAGTAAAAGGGGGTTTTAGCTCTTGTAATTTTTTGTGAACAGGTTTTTTATCTTTTATCTTTAGCACAAACCTATCCCTCATGCTAATGCTCACAATTTCTCTTGTCAAACTAAAGATATCCAGCAAGATCTTTTTGTCAGAAGCACAAAAAGCACATACTTTCATATAGAAATGCTTTCACAAACCAAATCTTTATCCTGTTTTTGAAGAGAATTCCCATTCTTTTTCACTCTATGAGAAACAGAAAGATTTTAAAATATGCCTTGTTTATTTTTTGCTAAGAGATATAACAGCACACTTGGACATTTCCAATTTCTTTCTTCAGCCTTTTAACTAACTTGCTGGAGTCTAGAAACTCCTGTTTTCTATTCTTACCAAAGTGTTCTCATGACCAAAAATGTCACTTAGATATTCCTTCAGAATGTGAATAACTATGTAACATTGACTCTTTCACACCTGAACCTTCCCACACCATTTTGCTAATGTAACAATGGCCTCTTCTGTGCAAAAGTCTATTTTAAGTTGTGGCTATTTTCAGCTTAAAGCCTCCTACAACAGCTGCTGTGGAGGAGGCCATGTTAAAAAAAAATCAAATTTAAAAAAAACAAACTGATGAAACTGTCGTTACAATTTCCTATATCTATGTCATAACATTGTCATGAAGTGTTTCTTAATTTTATCCCTCAGCATGTAACAGAAGAAACGTGGTCAAAAAGTCTGACTGCCTGAACATGGGCTTATGTCATACTACGGAAGATTTTGAAAGACACAGAAATGGCTCCTGATTATAGAAACTGGGCAACAAAGCAGACTCATCTTTCTTTATTCCCAGGAGCTGAGAAGGGATGGGGTGAAGTTGAAGGCCCAGCATCTGCTGTCCCCTGAGGCAGGCTGTGCCCGTGGGGAGACAGAGTGACCCCCATGCTGGAAAGATGAAAAGCTGTCCTGCAGAGAAAGACCTGGGGGTGCTGGTCGACAGCCGGCTGAATATGAGCCGGCAGTGTGCCCAGGTGGCCAAGAAGGCCAACGGCATCCTGGCCTGTATCAGAAATAGTGTGGCCAGCAGGAGCACGGAGGTGATCGTCCCCCTGTACTGGGCACTGGTGAGGCCACACCTCGAGTCCTGTGTTCAGTTTTGGGCCCCTCACTGCAGGAAAGACATGGAGGTGCTGGAGCGTGTCCAGAGAAGGGCAACCGAGCTGGTGAGGGGCCTGGAGCACAAGTCTTATGAGGAGCGGCTGAGGGAACTGGGGCTGTTTGGTCTGGAGAAAAGGAGGCTGAGGGGAGACCTTATCGCTCTCTACAACTACCTGAAAGGAGGGTGTAGTGAGGTGGGTGCTGGTCTCTTCTGTCAGGTGGCTGGAGATAAGATGAGAGGAAACGGCCTCAAGTTGTGTCAGGGGAAGTTTAGATTGGATATTAGGAAAAATTTCTTTACTGAGAGGGTTTTTAGGCATTGGAACAGGCTGCCCAGGGAAGTGGTTGAGTCACCATCGCTGGAGGTATTCAAAAAGGGAGTAGACGGGGTACTCCATAACATGGTTTAGTAGGCATGGATGATGGTTGGATTCCATGATCTTGAAGGTCTTTTCCAACCTAAATGATTCTATGATTCTATGATTCTATGGTCCCCAGGGCCCACAGGGCAGAACCATGTCACACACAGCCACAGTGACTCTGCAGCGCCAAACACCTTCGTGGATCCCATGTGGGGTGCGTATGCCAAATATCTCTGCTCAAAGTAGCATTAATCTTCACCCATACTGCGCAAAGGTGTTGAGCAATAAAACACAGCCTGAGAGAGAGAAAAAAAAAGATCTGGATCAAGGAATTTCAAGGCGATTGCTGCTAGGGTTCAGCCACACCAGGTGCTGCTGTTGGTCTGGTAATGAAGTCCTGGGGGTGCTTGTTATCCCAGGACCCACTCTGCCCCCATGGCTACCTTGTCCTCCCACAGGTATTTATGTACTGGTGTCACTCGCGCCACCTTTGTTTTCTGCTTCTGAACACATTGAATTGAATGAGTAATTATCATGTCTAAAATTTGCCATGAGCCTTATCTTTCTATTCCTTGTGCTCCCAGGTTTGCATGGGTACCCAGGGCTCCCATTTTAGGAGTGAATACCTTGGGTACCCATTTTAGGCACTTGTTTTTATATCCCTTTTTTTATTTCTGAGTAGCTGCTTCTTCTGACTGCTCTTTATGGTCAGTGGGCCTAAAATGCTTTTTCTGTAATCAGCATTCCCTGTGAAACAGATCTTGCATCCATACTACTGCACTTCTTTCCCTTTCCATTCTCCCTCCTCTTCTAAAGTTAACTCTCCTTGGTGCTTCATAACATATATTCTGGATGGCTTCTAAATACTTGAAAATATCTACATGCCTGAACTTATGTAAGACATGGTGACACACACAGAATGCTGAATCATCGTTTCTAAAACTATGCATAAAAATGTCTGCTAGGGACATTTTCTTTAAGGTTCCAGCCAGTCTTGGCCAAAAAAAGATGCTGAGATGTTTGCGTGTGAATATCAGAATTCCATTTCCTCCCTGGACATGCCTAGTAGAGTAATTTTGGGATGAATTTGTTCCTCACACAATATGGGTGAATTTCTTAGAACTAATGATGTAACTAATATGAATTTCATACAACTAATGTTGTAACTAATGTACATAAGCTGCAAAATTCTATATATTGGAATTTCATTTTGTGGCATAATTTCACAATATTACCCTAAAAACCCCCCACTTTTTTCTCTTCCAAGGCTACACTATGTGAGATATACTTCAGTTTTATATGCTTTCTTGATGTAGCATTTATGAATTCAAGATGTGGAAGGTAACCCTAACTAAGGGCCTGAGGCCTTCAGCAAACTCCAGGATAACAACTGGGATCATGTCTCTCTGATTGTTGGCAGTGTATGTTTGGAACAGCAGCTAGGTTTGTAGTCTGTTCTTGTCTCGGTTCGTTATTATATTTTTGGGTATGTAAACTATTATAATTTGAATCTAGAGGCCTATTACAAGTGACAAAAGGATTTTTTTTATGCAGCTGACTTTATCGGTTTTGCTACATATTAATGCTAAAATCTCTGAGAATTTGTATAGTTTACCTTATGGAAATAGGTGGTAACTTTATGAATGACCACGTCCAATTACAGTGAGTCAGGATTTTGAGTAACTGTTTACTAAAATATACTATACTATATGTTCCTAGAACTGTAATTAATCCTCTAATAGTTGTAGTATATAGTTTTGACTAAAGACTTGACATCACCAATAGTCAGAAAACCTAAATAGCCACCAACCTGTATAAATAAAGCTTATTTACTTATTTTAACCTAAACATAATGAATCTGGACTGCTGTGTTGCTCTAGCTCCATAAGGTGTACTAAATTCTGTTTCCTCACAGGATTCATGGACCTCATTGATATGGTGTGGCAGAACATATGTTAAGAGATTGCAAGCCAACGTTATAAAACACAATGAGTGACATGACTGTGGAATGTGCTGCTGCATTTGAGAACAGGTTGGCAGGTAACAGAGATAAAGGAGAGCAAGCTGACGTTTATCTGGGCTTCAAAAAACCTTTTGAGAAAGTCCATCACAGAAGATTGAAAAGGAATGCTAGTAGTCACCAGATAAGACGTAAAGACACGATTGATATAGTGGGTCTGATTAATTTAGAAAAAAACCACTGAATAGGAATAAAAGGGCACTTGGAAAACCAAAATGTTCTAAGAATGCTGTGGTGGGACAACATTTGCCAAGGACAGAAAATCATTTTATGTTATTTATAGTTAAAGAAGGTGGTCAAGAATAGATCTCTCAGATAATAAAATATGGACTCTTTTTGTATGTTTCTTTGTTTCTCTCTTTCGCTCTCTACCAAATAGAAAATTATATAAGAAAATAAGCAAATAGCGGAAAAAATGTGTTTCAGTGGAAGCTGTAATTTTGGTGCCTGGTCTTTTAAAAGGTTAATATATGTCACCAGCTGATTCTGTTTAGGGAAATACATCAGAAAGGCTGGGCATCTGTTATTGATAGGACGATACTAATCTACTCAGTAAATATTGAGAAGAAATACTGTGGATTCAGACTCGGGTTATTGGTTTCTTCAGAGGAAAAGTCTATATAGTGTTTTCATGGGGAGCTCACACACAGTCTTCACAACAACGATTTTGGGCTCTAGAAGAGTTGAGTTGTGAAAACAGTCATTCCAGTCAAGTTTTCTCTTGGACTGAGAAAATGTGCTGAGCCAATCTTTGGTTCTCCTAATGTCAAGGGAGAATTATCCCATCGCCTTCAACAGGAACAGGACTTAGCCTCATGTGTTTATAGATCAGAAATCCCTTAAACAAACACTGCATCATATTTACACAGATTGCTAATCCACTTCTCTGAACCAAAACACAATTCCACTTTCCTTTTATGTTTGCTCCTTTCTCAAGCACGAGCAGCATTACAGAAGTTAGCAAACAATGTCATTCTGTTCACAGTAAACATGCTCTATTTTCAGAAAGAATGACTGCAAAAACGTCATCCTTGCTTTTTATCTCTGAATATGCCAAAACAAAGTTTGAGAGCATCTGAATAAGCAAAAGCTTACATCCATTTCATTTATTCCTATTCAGTAAGTTGTACTGGATGCAAAATGTGGTTGTTTCATTTAATATTTGTTCTTAATCATTTCAGATCACAAAAGATGACATGTACTTCATCTTTTACTTTAAGTAGCCTATATCGTAATATTACAGTAATCAAAGTTTTTGGCTACTTTTTTGGTACTCTCTGAATCTCTTTTTCTGAGATAGCATAACCCAGAGTTTTAATAAACCACTTATCAGTTGAGGAATATTTAGGCTTTTGGAAAAAAAAAAAAAAAAAAAATTTCTCTAGGAGCAGAAGTGAAGATTTTGTGAAGCTCTTTGCCTTTTTTTTAAATAACTTTACCTTATGTGATCACAAAAGGACCTTGTGACATTGCCAGTTTATTTTATGTTTTAGTCATTTCCCGTGCAGCCACATAATTTCCACAAATAACTGTATCTGCAAAGATTCCCACCAGAGCCCTTTAGAAGTCACCTTCTTCTCTGCAGTCTCTCCAGTGCCTCTCACTCCCTTTTGTATGACATTTATTGAGTGTAGTACACTAAGAATATTTTTTTGTTGTTGCTTACATAGTTTTTATTCTAGTGAAACTTTATCAATTTACTGGCATTACTTAACTCTCACACCTCGCAAGTCAAGCCTGTGCTTAAGTGATTTAAAGATATTGACCACAATAAAACTGCATTAAATTTATTTGATTGGGCAGAGTAAGTATTTATATATTAATCTGTGGTCCCTTTTTTCTAAAGGCCCTCTTTAAATGTAGCTAATCACATCCAGGAGACACTTGTTTAATTCCCTGGCCAGAATCAAGGCAAAATTTTTACTGTCATTAGTCTATACCCTTTTAGTTCCATATAAAATATCTCATGGTTTATCTGGCTCAGGCACCTCTGCAGCAGCAACTGATAGGAAATGGAGTTCTTAGTCATTAAAACTCTCATTTCTTTAACTGAGTATAAATGTCAGAAAACCTCATGTGTATGTGTGTATACCTATGTATGTGTGTATTTATGTGTAAGAAGACATAAAAGTTCATTTTTGCACTGCAAAATAAGAAACCTAGAATCATACATTTAATTTCATCATTTTTTTCAGCAATGTCTAGGCAATCCATTTATCTGCACTCATCTACAACTTGGTCCTGGTTTCTGTAAGTGTTTAGCGTAGATTAAACACAAGCGTTTGAGTAGGCATTCGACATCAATCCACTGTTTTTCCTCATTCTCACAATTTTCCTCGTTAACTTCCCACTTCTAGTAACTGGTAAAGAAATACAGGAAATCTTACTGTAAATCAGAATTAAAGGCAAGATTCTCCTTGTAAGGTTATTTTTCTGTCTAGTTTTTGCCATAGCTAAAACTAGCAACAGAAGCAGGCAAAAGATTGTTATCTAATCATTGACCTGAAAGACTTTTCTGACAAAGTTATGGATTTTCCATGTTACTCATTCTCACTCATTCCTACAATCCTATATAATCTGACGTTTGTCACTGATTTTACGTAAAGCAGGAATAGCCTTACAGTCTTCAAGTAGAAATAGTCTTGCTGTGGAAACAACTGTGATAGTGAAAGCTGGACTAGGATGGATATCGATGAAAAGAGCAGAGATTTGCACTGATGCAGCAGAGAATGACAAAATGAGGGAAGCAGAATTGCAGTTGCTAGTACTTGAAGTTCAATGATTATGGCAAAAATTAGTAGAAAAGTCCCATTGAACAGAGACTATTTCTGCCATGTGGGTGCCTGAAATATTAAAAATGTTTTAAAAGATGAAGCGCTGAGCATCTGTGATCCCAAAACATGCATTCTTCTTCCCTTTGTAGCCATTCCTCCGGAGTCCCTCTCCTCTGCAGAATCTCATTTAAATCAGAGGACTGACTTGACCTGTTGTGTATCTGAAGATGTCAGTGGTGTATGACTGTCAGTTACAACACATTGACTCCACTGGGATTTGCACATATGATGCATTTTGACCTTTGACTATTATTTACAAAAAAAAATCTTTGAAACCTATCATCCCCTTTGTTTATAGCTTGCCCTTTCAGAGGCTTTCGGTCTGCTTCACCTTGATTCAAACTCTGGTTTTATTTCTTAGTGAAACAGAAAAATTCCCACATAGATCATATAAAATGTTTACTTAATCCTGCATGCTTTCCTCATTAAGCAAATGAATATGTTGACATTGTGTGAAACAAAACCATTACTTTTTTCTTAAGGAAAAAGATTAAAAAATTATTTCAAGAGCGTCACTAGTCCCTTTGTTTTCTCCCATTCAAGTTATCCTCCAAATTGATATGAGATGAATCAGCAAGTAGTTTTGGTCCTGACTAAAATGACATTTTGGTTCAATTTGGTTCATTTCTCTACTGAGTGAAAGAAATTTGCCCATGCCTACAACTTCAATCTTTATAAACACTCCTGCTGTGTTTTTTTTGTTTGTTTATTTTTCTCTACTGACATTTACAAAATCAAAATTAGTCAATGCAGTTTTACTGGTAAATACTTAAAAGGAGCTTTGTCATATATTCCCAATGTGATGAATCAGATGTATGAGATTTAGTCTCCAGTTAAGAACTACAGTTACCACCACCAACTAATGACATTGTCATTTTTTATATTGACATTTTTTCTTAATTCTTAACCTCTCAGTGGGTAAAATCAGTTCATTGTAACAGAAAACTCTGCCTTCATTCAGGATTGATGATGTGGAGGGAGGAATTTGAGACAAGGCTGCAGCACTGTGCCCGTGCCACTACTCCTCTTGTGCTTCATTGCACAGTATGTTGCGTTACTTGAATTTGCATAAATGCAGCTCAGGGGAATTGCGCTATAGTCACCCTGCAGGGCTACTTGGTTTTTGGTACCAGGTCAATGGGACAACTTTTCCAGGGTACACAGAGATATCCCAGTGTGCTAACTTGAACGGAAGCCAGACAAGGCTTCTTTAATTTGAGGGGAAAACAGTACAGATAGCTTGAATCGCCTAAGAAAATCACATTCAGAAAGCATACTGGTATGCTGTGGAACTTTTGTTTCGGATAGTATTAGCCAAACATAATTCTAGGCATGTTTTTATTTTTACTTGGTTACTGTGAAATCCCAATGACAAATTATATGACACAATGAGAAGCAGTATAGTGAAAATTTGAATAAGATTTTGAGGTCTAGCTGTAGTGCTGTGTAAGCTGAATTAACTGAATTTAATAATTTAGAGAAGTGTTTTATTTCAGATGCACAGAGATTTCTGTTGTTCTGTGCCCCTTCAGCCCACGTCGGCACACAAGTATATGAACTTTTACAGCCTTCAGCGTGTCCTTTCACAGTCCTCTGGCTTCCGAGCTGATAACCAGCATTGTGTCCCACAGTGCAGCGCAAGGGAGATGGTAGGGTTGAAGTCGATAGCAGGATGCAGTGCCTGCATTTATGTATTTGGATGGGAGGTAGAGTAAAATCTTGAGTTTATATATCTTTAAAATGCTTGACCTGAGGTGAAAAAAAAAGCACTTTCCCTGTTTCTAAAGCTAGCACAGATAAACCTTCTCCTGCTGGACTGCTGAGGCTTACTACTGCTAGACTAAAGACGTTCTTTCAGTCAGATGTACCAAGCTGTTAGTAACGTGCAAACTTCACAACTATCATTTTGCATAAACCATTTCCTTCCACAAAAGGAAATGTAAGTGTTATGCTTATGATATGAGGGCTGGCAAATCTTCAAAACCCTATCTGCTTACATATGCCAAGGCCTATATTTCAGAACAAAAAGAGATTGTGTAAAGCTGAGATACAATTGATGAATTTCTTATTGAAATGGACTGGCAAGCTCTTAATAGTAACAAATAAATTGAATTTTTATAAAAAGGTCTATGATTGTTAAAGGACAAAATCTTGCTCTAGAGTTGTGGGCGTATTAAATTCAGCAGACCAGCAATTTCAAAGTGTTCAAACACATAAAGCAGCTTTTGTGATATGTTTCACTGATGCCAAGTAGCTTATTTACTTCTATGTTTGGGCTTCAATGACTTCATATGAAAGGGAGGAGAAATGGGATTTTATGCAGCATGTAATAACTCCCGTACAGGGAACAGACTGATTTTAATGACACTTCTTTAATATTGCAGGTAGCCCAATCAATTCTGTTGAAACTGCTTTTGTATCTATCAAAGAACTAAGCTTTTATTCAGTGTCTTATATATTCATTTTTGTAGATCGTAAAGCAGCATGGCTGTTTTGCACTGAGGGTGAAGCCTAGCCACCAAATGACTTCATCAAGGGGTGAAAAAATGCTAATCTATGGTATGGTAAATGAGCTGATCTGGAGATTTCACTTCTCTGGCTATTGTTTGAGACAGGTTATGTACTTCTGTGCTGTATTGTACTTGTCTGTACAGATGGCCAGAGTCAAGTGCAATACTCTCATTGCCCTCCCTGGTGTGTATTGCCTGCTGCTCTGCTTCTTTGTGCAGGTTGTAAATGTCTTTACAAGTAATGTTGATTCTGCCTCGCAAAGGTCCCATAGGCCTGGACATCACAAATGTTCTCAGCACCTGTGCTGGGATCATAGCTGCTCTTGGATTCCTTTATGCTGAAGGAAAAAAGATCAGATCTCCGAAGGGCAATTCAAGACTTTGGTGAGCTTAATTATATTCTCACTGTGCTTCTATTTTTCTATGCATTGCACTATAGGACCCCTTAGAGATTTGACCCCTTAGAGAGTTGTTTGGTGCATAGGACCCAGACTTTCAAGGGTTTTAAATGTAGTCATGGTGACTTGAGATGTAGTTAAGCATCCAGATGGATTTTCAAGAATGCTGAAAAACTGCCTTGCAGGAGGCGTCTGTCTGTATGTCTTTTATGCCTAATTATCCTTAAAAAATTTATCTACTTGCTATAAAATGCTCATTTATTTATAGTTGTTTCTGGAAATAGGTGATTTGTCTGTACAGAGCTGCAAGAACAGCTTCACGGGTACATTGGATTAATTACCTCCTTGATTATAGTATGTATTTATAGATGGAAAGGCAGTGGATTTAAGAAAGATCTAGTGATAAGAAAGTCATTGATTCTATTTCAGTTGTTCATCAGAGGGCTCAAAAATAAATATCTTGTTTAAAAGGAAGCTTACTGAATGTCTGCACAGTCTGGTTCCTGGGAAGTTTCTCTTTTTGTCAGACCCAGGGTGTGCAAAGAAACACTCTGTTGATGGGACTACATCAGTCTCCATCTCATCTATGAAGCCTTGATGTGTTGCACCTTGCTGCCTTCTCCCCTCAGGAGGAGCAGTTGCTCCCCAGGAAAGGAGGAATTTCCCGTATTCTGGCCCCCTCCCTCCAGGAGGATCCATCTGAACTTATCGTAAGTCTTAAAGGAAGACAGCAAACAAAATGAGAAAGAGCATGAAAAATAATGCATCAGCCACCACATGGAGCCATGAAATCCTCTTCTGTAAAACAGCATTAACTTTTTCCCCAAAAGGAGAAGTGAAGGGGTAAAAACCTACAATGTTTAACCATACAAAATTAAACTCTAGAGAGAAAAGACCATATTCCACAGGTCTTATTGGTGGAAACAATTATAGTTATATTGATAGGAAAGAATCTCAGCCGGACAATCGTATGGCAGAAAATCAATGAATTAAATTTAAAATATTTTGTGGAAAGCTATTTATTTCAAATAATTTATTATAAGAATTTTATTTAATATGATTCATTAATATTTCAGTGATGTTTGTATTTATCAAATTAAAGTTTTAAATATTACTAAAATGATGTATTTCATTTTTGCAAATTGAAATGAAAGTGTTTGTCACCGTGAGTCTAGCAGTGGAGCAGGTTGCTCCAGGAGTTTGTGTAGTCTCCTTCTCTGGAGGTTTTCAAGACTGGAGTGGAGAAAGACCTGAACAGCATGGTCCGAGCCCAGAGCTGGTCTTGCTTTGAGCTGGGGTTGGGAGAGAGACCTGCTAAAGTCACTTCCAGACTGAATTATCCTGGATGGATACAGACATTTTGGGCAGGGACAGCAAGGAGGGGGAGCCACCCTGTGCGTGCGAGGGGAGCGTGGATGCGTGGAGCTTTGCCTTGGCACAGATGATAAGCCACCTGAGCTTGTGAGTCAGGATCGTCAGGCAGACTAACATCAGTGATGCTGTGGGTGTCTGCTATAGAGCACCTGGTTAGGAAGAAGAGGTTCTTCCTCAAGAACCTTCTTCCTGAAGAATGGGGAAAAAGCAGGATCCCAGCCCCAGATTTCAGAAGATCAAACTTTGCCCTGTTCATGCGTCTTCTTGGAAGGATCGCATGAGAGAGAGCCCTGGAGAGAAGAGGGATCCAGAAGAGCCGGCTGATATTCAACAATCACCTTGTCCAAGTTCAAGAATAGTCTGTCCCGATGAGCAGGGGGTCAAGTAAATTTGTCAGGAGGCCTGCATAGATGAACAAGGGTCTTATGACAAAATTCAGGCATAAAAAGGAAGTGTACAAGAGGTGGAAAAAGGGACAAATGATCTGGGATGAATACAGAAACATTGTCTGAGCAGGGATGGAGTTAAGAAAGCCAAAACCCACCTGAACCTGCCAAGGCACTTGAAGGGAAATAAATGTATCTACAGATATATCAGCAGCAAAAGAAAGGTTAGGAAGAATGTGGCCTACACATGAATGTGCAGGGGAACTGGTGACAAAGGACATGGAGAAGGCCAAGGTACTCAATGTCTTCCTCGACTCAGTCTTTACTGGTAAGACTGGCTTTCAGGAATCTGAGATCTCTGAGACCAGTGAAAAAGTCTGAAGCAAAAAAACCTTACCCTTGATGGAGAAGGATCTGATTAGGGAACATTTAAACTGGACAGACATAAGTGCTGAGGGAGTTGACTGATGTCACTGAGAGGCCATTCTTGATTATCTATGAAAGGTAAATGGTGATTGGGAGAGGCTGCTGAGGACTAGAAGAAAGCAAATGTTGTCCCTACCTTCAAGAAGGCAAAGAAGGAGGATTCAGGGAACTACAGGCCTGTCAGCCTCACCTCAGTCTCTGGGAACGTGATGGACCAAATTCTTCCAGATATTATTTCCAGACCCATGAAGGACAAGAAGGTGATTGAGAGTCATCAGCATGGATTTACAAAAGGGAAATCTTGCTTAATCAACCTGGTAGCTTTCTGTGATGAGATGACTGGCTTGGGGGGTGAAAGGAGAGCAGTGGGTATTGTTTATCTTGTCTTTAGCAAGGTTTTTGACACCATCTCCAGTAACATGTCATAGACAAACTGATAAAGTACAGGCTAGATGATAAAGAGATGGCGAGGTGGATTACAAACTGAATTGCTGGCATCGAAGGTTTGTAATCAGCAGCAGTCTGAGGCCAGTCACTAGTGGCATACCCCAGGGGTCACTACTGGGGTAACGTTTTACATTGTTTAACATCTTCATTCATGATTTGGATGATGTGTCTGTGTGCACTCTCAGCAGATTAATCAAAACTGGGAGGAGTGGTTGATACACCAGATGGTTGTGCTGCCCTGACAGACAGGCCTTGGAGAACTTAGCAGACCAGCATCTTGCAAAGTTCAGCCAGAGGTAATGTCAAGTCCTGCACCTGAGGAGGGACAACCCCAGGCACCAGTACAGGCTGGGGGCTGACTGGCTGGAAAGGAGCTCTACAAGAGAAGGACCTGGGCGTCCTGGTGGACAGCAAGCTGATCAGGAGTGAGCGATGTGCCCTTGCAGCAAAGGTGGCCAACAGTACCCTGGGCTGCATTAGGAGGTGCATGGCCAACACCCTGAGGGAGGTGATCTTTCCCCTTTCCTCAGCACTGGTGAGACACATCTGGACTGCTGTGTCCAATTCTAGGCTCCCCAGTATGAGAGACATGGACTTACTAGAGAGAGTCCAGTAAAAAGATGATTAAGGGACTGGAGCACCTCTCCTATGAGGAAAGGCTGAAAGGGCTGGGACTGATCAGCCTGGAGAAGAGAAGGCTGAGGGGGATCTCACTGAAATGTATAAATACCTGAAGGGAGGGAATATAGAAGATGGAGGCAGATTCTTCCCAGTGGTGCTCAGCGACAGGACCAGAGGCAATGGGCACAACCTGAAACACAGGAGGTTCCCTCTGAACATCAGGAAACACTTTTTTACTGTAAGGGAGACCGAGCACTGGAACAGGTTGCTCAGGGAGTTTGTGGAGTCTCCATCCTTGGAGGTATTCAAAACCTGACTGTACACAGCCAAGAGCAACCTGCTCTATCTGACCCTGCTCTGCAGGGGGTTGGACTAGACACCTCCTTAGCTGTCTTTCAACCTCAGCCATCCTGTGATCTTGTAGTTCTAAAATTTAGTTATTACTGGAAATGTCAGCATTTTAAAATTTCCATCAGACATGGAATGATATCAAATTTGAAATGATTGGATTTTCCCCTGGGACAGAAAATTTGCCTTTCAAGCAGTCATCATTATGCAGTTTTAGTTGTGCATAACCACAGACACTTGAATCTTGAAGTATTTATCTGAAAAATTGCTGATGCAAATTCACATACAATTAAAATAACAGATTTGCCCAAGGTGAGGGCAGGGGAAAGGAATGCATTTCTCCCACTTTTCCACAGCCCATCAAGAAGCATAATTTAGTTCATTCACCAGAGAAGTGGCTGAGCAACTATATGAAGCCTTTACCCACATCATGGCTGCATCCTGCCCTGAATCAGTAAGAATAATGTTGAGATGATTGCTGAAGAGAAAAATAATGACAAAAATATGTTAAGCAACAAACATTACATGACATGCTGTTTGCACTCTACTTTGACAATTTACGAGGAGGAATTTAGGACTTCTGTGATGTCTTGGATTAACATTAATATATATCCTGGCTATCTTTCACAGGCAAAGCAGTTGATCAGGTGAAGGTGGAAAGGCAAAGGCAATGCTATCGTCTCCTCCTCTCACAGGGATTAGCTTCAAGGTTCCCCGGGGCCTCAGAGAACAGCAAGGTTATACAAAAAAATGAAAGCACAAAGACTTTCTGACAAGGAGGAAGCAAGGTCTTCTTTTTCCTATGAAACCCAAACCTAGTGCTGCATATTATTCAAGTAGCTTGAAAAGTCAGGATCCTGACTTCTAACCTGGTTTTTTATGTCTTAACAGCTGCATGATAAACATACATATATGGGTGCATTTCTGAAAAAGGATAGATGAATCCAACCAAAGCAGACAAACCTTTCTTGAGGAAACTTAGAGAATTTGAAAGGAACTTAGAAAATGCTATAAAAATCTATCAACTGTTTATGCTTTTAACTGACCTATATAATGTAACAAAGAATTTGTGTCATAGAAAATGCAATACGATTTTGTTACACAGAAAATATTATTCCATGTTTAAATACGTAACATTTTTGTAAGGAAGAAAACAAACAAGCAAATGACAAAACCCCAACCCAACAAATACTTCAATTTTGAAAATGTCCAAAGAAGTTAAAATCCCTTTTTTTTATATCCTCAAACAATTATAATTAAGTTCAGTAAATTGTTACAACTGTTACCTTCTGCATTTTTTTAAATTTCATGAATCATAATACTGGAGGCAAATAGCCCAAATTAATTAACCACAATACCTATACTACAACACCAGCAATCTCATATCAGCCCTCCAGAATGTAATTGCGTATTTCAAAAGGAAAAATAGAAAAAATCTGAACAACAAAAAAAGTCACATAATAAAGCTCTTCTGATGCAGATAAAATCAAGCTAGTTATCAGTAATATTAGCAGAGCTCCCACTTAGCATATTAAATTTTTGTATATGTGAATCAACAGTAGTTTCACCCTTAATTAAAGTAGGTATTGCAAAACACTTGGCCCTTTTCTCATTTATTCTTTTTATCTTATTCCATGTCTTTTCTGCTGAAGTATGGTGATTAATACAGCTACAGAAGTTTTGCCAGCATGATTTCTTAGATATTCTAATAACCCCCTGAGCCTGAATATGCTTTTCTTTTATAATCTATCAACTCCTGAAGTTTCAACAAATGTCTTGCCTTATTCAAAGCCTTTCTCCTATCTTCAAATGCTTTATAACAATTTCCTACCAGAGCTCTAGAGGGTTGCTTTTTTTTCTTAAATGTTACAGGAAAAGTACTTGATATATATACCACAAAGTCCCATTACAATCAGTAGCAGGAAACAAAAATCCCCGAAAGAAAGAGCAGAGAAAAAGAGCAATCTTAATTTAGAAAATAGACCCCCCCCCCAGCCAACCCAAACCTTCCTGCTGAAAGCTTTTTATTTGTTTGTTCATTTTTTTCCATTTATATTTATCACAGGGTAGTATCAAAGAGGAGGGATAGTATTTCATCGAAAACATGTTCCAGGTTTCATCTTACACATTTATGATTCTGTGAGCTTTACAAAGAGTGGTATTTAACCATCAGACTGCTTCCAGTGGAAAGAGAATTACAAACATCTTACTGGTCTTATAAGGCATTTGTATTATACTTCTTTTCTTTCATGTCTTCCTCAATGAACTGTTTACAACTTGTTTAACTTCTGATATCTACCATGTGGTTTTCTACACTGTTAGTCATTAGGAAAAGATGTCATATCTATAACATAACTTATCCCAGACATCCTATGTAGATCAGACAAATAAAAGTGCCCGTTTATTTCCACTGAATCCCTATGTAAGGATTCTAATTTGATTAGCTTAGGTGTAAAACTAGAGGAGATAAATACCAGTCTCTGACAACTGCTGCAGAAGTTTCATGCCTTTTTTCCTTCTCAAACTTGTTTTATTTCTTCAGAGACTTTCTTCCCCTCAGCCACTCAGTTTTCCCTGGATTATGATGATTCCTAGCTACCTCTCTAGTAAGAATCAAATTCATGCTAAAAGTTTCCAAACCATTTTTTTTTTCCTCCTCTGATTTTGTTTCTGTTTTATCTTTTTTTTTTTATTTTCCCCAGTATGGAATATACTTTATTGTTTTGATGTCTGAAGGGTCTTTCATCAGATCCTTGCATATCACATGAATGGTTTTCCACAAAGCTTTCAGTAATCTTTTCCTTATCATTACTCCATCATTCTTTTCCTTAAACAGCTACTTGTTTTCAACATTCGGTATGATGTTTCCCAGATATTTGTCTCCCCATCCTGTAACAATAAAATCAGTTTCTGTCTCTGCCCTGGGTTTCACCATCCTTTTAGGAATATTTCAACTCAAAACAGTGGTGCTGCCTTCCATGCAGCAATTAGATATGTGTGTAACTTTCCACAAAGCCAGATTATTGTCTATTCAATGTTTTCCTTAAAACATTTCTTAGGTAGTCTCTGATAGACTTCTCAATGATTGAACAGAAGTGGTAGGATTTAATTTCATTCAACTATTGATGTTTACATCTGAGCTAGTTACCCTAAATGTTCTCTACAATCAATGGAGAAAAAAAATTACCGTGTAATTAAAGTGATCTGGTTTTGACAGCTGCCTTAGGATAAGATAAGTCATGTTCTAACAGTTCTTTTTTCTCTTTTTTCACTATAAAAAGATCTTGAGTGACCAGTTCAGATACAGATGTCTACACTGCAGAGAACCCCGTGGTGCTTTATCATAGAGAGCGATACCATCATGTTATTGCCTTCCATTGCTAGACTTCTTTGTGGTAACTGTTGCTGTCACTTGCCTTCGCTTGTAAACTCTTCAGATCAATGTAAAACAGAGGATAGTGGATGACAGGTTATGTTGGGTGTCTATATACAATACTGTATTATATGGTAAAGACTAACTGTAGCAAAAAATATAATAAAAATATTATTATAGTAGAATGGAAAAGAATGAGGAATTTGGAGTATTTTTTGTTTAGTTAGAAGACACTGATGTATTATTGTAACAAGGTTATTGGAAAAGTGTAGGTTAAGAAAAAAATACTCAAATATTGCTGACAAAAGATGACAGAAATGAGCAGATAATAAATATTTTGTTCAAGTGATAGACCACTAACTTTGCAGAATTCTGGGGTTTGGCTTGGAATAAATTAATCTTGATTAATGCTTCATATTTAGAACACATCAGCAGACACGGCAAAAGAATGTTTTTAAGGTGCCCATTGCCTGAATGCCTTCACGAGCATTCTAAGTTCTTCCTTATTCAGTTAGCACTACAGGTACAACTCCTTTTCTTATCTCAGAGCCTCAAATCCTGCCACAAGTTGTCCACACTCTCATATCTCCAGAGTAGGATTGAAATGATTCTGTCTTTTCATACTGTGCAAATAAAGTCTTCTAGGAATCAGTCTACCACATATTGGTATGTCCTGTTAGGATTATCTCTGCTTACAGTAAGTAAATATGAAAGAAAGGTGCAGAAGGGACAGAAGACCAGAATAAGAAACTACTGTTGATGAATTTTTGGCATTTGAAACACCTATTCAAATATGAAATCCACTTATAATAAAAAAGGAGGGATTACTACCAAAAGCAATCAAATCACGCATTAGTGTCATTATATACACTTAAGTTACAATTAATCATATTCTGATTAGTAGTTTTCCTAAATACTAATAAATTACAACTACAGAATTCTTAATCTAACAGCATGGAGCCCTACAGTTTCTGGAGGGTGACATTTAATTTGCTATAGTCAAAGGATTATAACATTTCTCTAATTCTCAGGTAGAGAGATTTTCATGCAATAAACTTCAGTGTCTTTCTCCACTCCTAGAATTACCAAGTAAATCTCTTTACAAAGAGGATAAACTGATGCATCCAATCATTAATAACAAATGCGTATTTTTTATTAACATAAAATATTTCACACTGAAAAAGAGAATTTGTGAAAGTGAAGTGCAACAAAACACATGAATCCTGTTGCTTCAAAGATCCAGCCTGATGTTTTTAAAAAAGAGTAAATAATCTAGCTGCTAGGTTCCAGTTCATTTCACATACAGTTTGACAGAGGAAAGCAAGATGCAGGATAGAATGGCAGATTTTGAAAACCAAATGAGAAAACATTTCCAGACTTGACATGGAAGGTATAGCTTGTGGGAGAAAATTATCTGGGTAGATTTATTATATATTATATTGCTGAATCTAACTATGATCTTTATGGTAGCAGGGATAATGACCTCCTGTTTAATAAACCCAACAAAAAGACCAGAGACTCAAAACCTCAAGGTCAACGAGAAAGGAAGAAGCTGTCACATTTGACACCAAAGACTGTGTCTTAGACTGGCTGACAATGAGATCAAAAGGGAACACCTGTCCAACAAAAAGCAGTTATTTAGCTGCTTGACAGCAAAAAATATCAGGGAAGTATTTAATCCATGTTTATTATAAAATATATCTTTTGTCAAAACGATACCTGCCTTAATTAACTCCTATTAGAATAGATAAGCTAAAATTGTGTTTTCTTTGTTTTGATAAAATACTCACTTTTCATTGTTTATTTGGTTGATTGTATTGTTTGGTTTGATCTACAATGCTCTATCAAGTCAATTCTGGTGATTTAATATTAATATTTAACAGTATTTGTAGGCACACAGACAAATTGACAGGCAAAAGATCACAAGCTTTATACAAGGTCTTTTTGTTTATCCCTTTGTTAGTAGCTGTAGCCTCAATGCTGGTAAAATCACACATATTAACTATGCTCTGAGACTGATAACAGAGAACTGTAGGCAAAAATCAGTATTAATAGTCAAATTGTATAGTATTTATTCCCTAATTGGGATGTTTACAATAAAAGCTTTAATATCTGAGGTAAGCACACTGAACCTTCTGTAGTCGATAAACAGATATAGAAACTTCCAGTGAACTCTCACTGGACCTCTTCTACACAGCACTGTCACATTAAGGTCCAATATCACATCAACTGACCTGAATCCACCTTAACAGTGCAAAGCATAAAATACTGATGCATTTCTTTTCTGAACTCAATCTTATTTTTCAACATCCTTTTGAGACAAGAACTCCAGAACAAAAGAGACCATAGTATCCAGATTTTGATCTCCATAATGCCATTCAAAGAAGTTATTTACTGTAATTTGTTCTTCCAAGAAATTCCCCCTTAGTGTACTCAAGAACTCCCATTTCTCTCTATTAGAGCACCTCATATATATCTTGTACTCTGTCAATCATTGATTAAGAATCTTAGATATTTTAATTTTATCATATACCAGTGCTTTTTAAAATACGAGCTTTTGTCCATGGTTCAGAAGCACCACCTGAGTGATGTCTGCCTTAAATATCTAAATCACACTATGGAAATGTCTGATTGATACAATTCATCTGGTCACATTGTCCCACTGATCACAAACTGAATCTAGACATCTACCCACACAGGCAGATACCTACGTTGTGGATGTCTAATTTGTCAGATGAATCCCTCCCTTGATGTCTGGCATTGCATCAATCTTCATTAACATTTCAAAAAAGAATCTTTCGTTGGAGTTTGTCATTTGATCAATATTGAAACTTCCTGCAAGGCTATGATGTTGACAAAATCCCTGATTTATTTCAGAAATTCTTACCACCTCCGCCTGGTTCTTCAAATTGGCAGGCCATTGAGGTTCTCGGGCTTCCAGTACATCTCTTTGAAAGTTCTCAGAAGGGGAGGTGGTTAAGAGCCTTGAAATTTCCAGTTCTTAGCTTCACTTCCAGCACAGCCACAGCTGCTATTTGGGTTGCTGGTTCTGAGGCAGTCAATAGTTTCCTGGAACCGGGAAGGCAGTGGCAATTAACTTTAGCTGGAAGCTTTGAAGTATCTTGACTTTGTTCTGAATCAGAATAAAATTATATTACAAAGATCGAATTTCTAGTCCTCTTAAACATGGAATTGCTAATCATGTCAAAGCTCTATTTAAAATGCAATTTGTTCAGATGAGCTTAATTTAGTACATGATCAAATATGCTTGTATAACTAATCTACCCTCTTCTTTATATACTTCTCCTCCAACATTTATATAAAATTTACCAACAAATATTTTATTATTTATTTCAAAAGTATTGATAAAAATATTGATCCAGTTAGTTTCCAATATAACATGAATCTGTACATAATCATAATAGATGCTCTCAAAACACAATAATTTCTAAATGAAAGCTTGTGATCTATCATTAAAACAGCTTTGTTGGTTGGTTTTAGTGCATTTATTCTAGGCTGCATTGATTTTGTGTAGCAATACTCTTGTTATCAGAATTTTCAGGCTGGACTCAGTATGATGACTGACTTACAGAATTAATTATATTATGGCAATACCATTGACTGCACTATGGCAAGAACTATGGAACTTAACTTATAAGTATGAAATTCAAGTTTGTTCATTACTCATAACAGTGATGCACCTGGGTATCAAGCCTGTGCCTGTGTGTCCGCCTTAATTAGTCATTAATTCCCTGGCTGGTCAGGAAGTCCTCTGCTAGTCATTCTCCTAGATGAGACAATGCACTGGCTTGAAACCTGGTGACTAAGTGACTGAACCCCCAGCCACCTTCACAACCAAGTATTTAACTTATCAGTGCAGGAGAACTTCTTGTGGGACTTTTAGACTGTCCTGAAGATTCTCTCCAGGCAGTTCCTGTTGTGCCTAAACCAAGTGGTATTCTTAAAAGTGTCGATTGACATCCTGGGTGGAGAATCTGGCCCCTGTGGACCCCCTCCTCTCAGGTGCTTTCTACTGCAAATTGTTCAGGTTGTGAACAGATAAGACATTTGTAAATGGTCAGTAGAAACTGTTCCTGCAGATGCAGAAATTGTCACATAGGACAGTTTCTTGTACTTTGCTAAGACAAGTAAGAGACTTCTTGAATGTAGATTAAGATATTCAACAGTGATGGGTCATGCACGTTCTGGCGTAGTAGGACTACAGTCCAGCTGGATTTTCAGGCATGAGCAGAAGAGCAAGTCCTGGATAAGTCACCCATTCCAGCTGAAGGGGCTGTTGTAAGGACCCTCACATGAACTCTTGTCACCATCCAGACAGCAACCGACCATCCTGTTAGAGAGATTTGATTTCCAATATGGGCCTTACCCTATTCCAAGATACCAACAATTATTTCTTTTAGCAAATCCTCTTTCTGTGTCAGCACAGGAACATCAAAAAATGTCATTAAAAAGAAATTGCTTCTCCAGATTTATTTTAAATCAAAAATTCTATATATACATCCATATTCATTAATATATAGATGCATAATCATTAACATTCCATTAACACTCCTTGATTACTTGCTCATTCTAGCCTTTAGCCTTTCCTGGCATTTTTCCAGGATTGTTGTTAGGAGTGAGTGGCTCACAGTTATCCAAATCAGCCTGTTTGCCTTTTATAGAAATAATGACGTGACACACTATTTTCAAATCGGAAATCCCCCCAAATCCCATGATTTGTAGAACATTAACTCCTAATCATTTACAGAGCTCCACAGATACTGCTTGAATTCAAGCAACTGCCCAGAAGTTGTGTGTTTGCATCACACTGTTTCTGTATCAGCCCTGGCTTCTGTACAGGACGGAATCAAGTGAAGGGTTTGTTTGGAAAGTTTGTAAGCATTTTAAGGCAAGAACCAGTGCATTTGTTCTTCATTTGTACCAAACAACAACAACAACAACAAAATAGTGGTGTCCTGCTTGAAACCTGGGCTTTGTTTGTATAAAAATAAGTTACAACAATAATGAAAATAATTTTGAAGAAGATTAAAAGGGAACCCCAAATCCCCACATTTTGATAAACGAATACCAGTTTAAGCCCATTTCCTAAAACAAAACAAACTGAATTTCTCTGAACAATAATAATAATAATAATAATAATAATAAAGTAATAAAAGGATTTTATATTGCAGCTAAACTGAAAGTGAAAAGTATTCAAAGGATTTTTTTAATGAAAGAAAAAGGGCAACCCAAAAGCTTTGAGAACCCATCAGAAGAAACTCTTTTGTGACATTCAATTATTATTAAAAAGTATTCAGCCTTCTAAATTTGAATCTCATAATCCTGGGATGAGATAAGATGCTGCTTCTCTTGAGCCTGCAGGAACAGAAATCTGAATGAGTATCATAGAAACTAATAAGCTTAAACCAAAGAAGTAATCAATGTAATATTGATTCAAATTGGAAATCTCACTGGAAACCAGAAAAGGTTTGCAAAGGTATGGTTTCTGTATCTGGTTCCCTAAAAATCTGCTTATTACAAATAAGAAAGCTTGCCGGTAAACCAGAAATACTTTCTAAATTCCCTTTTTCCCTTTTGTTACTAAAACCAATGATTGTGGCCTCCGGTGTTACCAGGTTTGGTCTAAACAAAACCCATTTTTGAAAACCTAAGAGAGTAGTATTTCACCTTACTATAAAGATTAATAGTCTTAGGCCAGGCTCACTACAAAGGGAATTTAAAAAACAAGTTTCAAAGCTTATAAGCTTTTTGCTAAAATCAATCCAATCAATTACTACAATTTAGTGCTGATCAGTTTTCAACACCAAAGAAAATTGTCTCATCAATCTATAGGATTAGTGGTCTGTAATGAAAATGTGACTGGCATAACACTAAATCCGTTGTCCAGAAACTGATTTCTACTTTTCTCTCTTCTACTGTACTGTAGATGATGCTAATTAATCCGAAACCCTTGTAGGACTATTGCTGTGATCAGTAATGACCAATTAATGATGACTAACTCTCTCATTGGCTGTGACATGGGGTCCCATTATGCAGAAAACACATCATGGGGCCTTCACTGATCTTCTTTTCAATGACAACTGCATGATATGTGATAATTCCAGTGTTGTCTGTCTCCCAAAATGCTCCCTTAAATAAAAGGTATAACTGTTAAGTATGAGAACATGATAAATGATGTATAGAGTAAAATCTGCCTTAAATGTCAAGTGTTCATATCTCTGATTTGTTATGTGTATGCACAAATTTGTTTAGCATAGTATCGTAGTTATTGAATTACTATCTGGGTTTCAAATTGAGGTCTTATTGAAATAGTATTTCTACATGGTTTTCTCCATGTAAAAATATAAGGACATACTACATGTCCTTGAATTTGTCTTTCTGAAAAGACATTTACCTTACTCCAGTATAGAGATGGAGAATGATGCAGTAAGGAAGGTTGCTAAGGGAGTTTAGGCAGATCTCCTAGCTATCATGACACTATGAGATAGAAATAATCTGGGGAAAAAAGAAAAAAAAAAACCCAGAAGAAAAATCATTAACTGTACATGGATAACTTATTAGAGGAGCTGCCCACAAGCACAGCTCTCTGTAAACAACCAACTCACAGAGGAAGAAAAAGAAGGAGGAACTGGAGGAAGCTGTTGTAAAATTAATTATAGGGATCTAGGGTGTATATCAGAAGAAATCTATGGTGTGTATGATGGAAATATAGAAAAGAATAAAATACAGGTTAATCAGAATTAAATAACTACTCACCTATGGGACAGCTGGGTTTGTTACTATGCCCAATATTGTGTGGTTTTTCTGGGGAAAAAAAAAGTCAAATTGACTGAGTTTCAGTTTAGGCACTGCATTTATGGCCCCAAGGAGAACCGGAGTAGTCTGGGTTTCACCACACCTCAAGTTCCTTAGGTTTTCTCAGGATCAGGGAGTGTTCTGTGATGCAAATATTCAGCTCGGCAGAATGCTCTGTGTTTCATCTCATTATTTTCCTATATTAGTGTCGTGGTTTAACCCCAGCCAGCAACTAAGCACCACGCAGCCGCTCACTCACTCCCCCCCCATCCAGTGGGATGGGGGAGAAAATCAGGAAAAGAAGTAAAACTCCTGGGTTGAGATAAGAACGATTTAATAGAACAGAAAAGAAGAGACTAATAATGATAATGATAACACTAATAAAATGACAACAGTAGTAATAAAAGGATTGAAATGTACAAATGATGCACAGGGCAATCGCTCACCACCCGCCGACCGACACCCAGCCAGTCCCCAAGCGGCGAAAAAACCCTGCCCCCCCCCCACTTCCCAGTTCCTAAACTAGATGGGACGTCACATGGTATGGAATACACTGTTGGCCAGTTTGGGTCAGGTGCCCTGGCTGGGCATGAGAAGCTGAAAAATCCTTGACTGTAGTCTAAACACTACTGAGCAACAACTGAAAACATCAGTGTTATCAACATTCTTCACATACTGAACTCAAAACATAGCACTGTACCAGCTACTAGGAAGACAGTTAACTACATCCCAGATGAAACCAGGACAGTATCCACCCCTTATTCTATACCATTGACGTCATGCTCAGTTCCCATACCTTTAGTTACATTCTGATCAATCATCACCACCTTTCCATCCCTTTGAGACATATGAACAATGATATATATATATATATATAAGTATACACACACAGAGATATCAGTTCTTTAGTTCTTTATGTTCATAAAATGTTTGTTGAGTTCATTTAGTTTCTGACTCTGGGCTCCATCTGTCATACCAGTCTGTCTGAGCAGGAGGGATGGTGCAAAGTCCTCTCAGTCGGTAGAGCAGAATTGGGCTTCAGTGCGGTGTGACGAGCAGATGACATTTGACGCAGTAGGAGGATGGTGTGCACCGTTAGATTGTTACATGCTGGAGTCAGTTCTGGATCCACCTCTACTGCGCTTTGCTCAGTTTTATCACAGTTCTTTCTTGCTTGATCCAAGTGATTCTTACTATAGTACTATGGATATAGCATATAACAATTATAGTAATGATAACATACAGTAGCAGGATTATATAGCAACTAATATCATACAGTTTAATTCTGGCTATTTTCACCTAAAATCAAATCCCCTTGAGGCACACATCGGACTTCCCCATCTTTTCGCATCACCCACCAAGTGCACCCAGGCCCTTGAGCAAAAGCAATCCCACGAATGGGTTTACCTTTGCCTGAGGCAGGAGTAACCCAGACTGTTTTCCCTAACATGTTCTTCATGTGCACTACAGGGACTTTATCCCCTTCTACAGTATGTAAAAATTCTGATTGGGCAGGGCCACTCCGATTGGCAGATCCTCTGGTGTTGACTAACCAGGTGGCTTTTGCTAAATGTGTATCCCAATGTTTGAAAGTTCCGCCCCCCATTGCTCTCAATGTAGTCTTTAACAGTGCATTGTATCGCTCAATTTTCCCAGAGGCTGGTGCATGATAGGGGATATGATACACCCACTCAATGCCGTGCTCTTTGGCCCAGGTGTCTATGAGGTTGTTTCGGAAATGAGTCCCATTGTCTGACTCAATTCTTTCTGGGGTGCCATGTCGCCACAAGACCTGCTTCTCAAGGCCCAGGATAGTGTTCCGGGCAGTGGCATGGGGTACAGAATATGTTTCCAGCCATCCGGTGGTTGCTTCCACCATTGTAAGCACATAGCGCTTGCCTTGGCGAGTTTGTGGGAGTGTGATATAGTCAATCTGCCAGGCTTCCCCAAATTTATATTTCAGCCATCGCCCTCCATACCACAGGGGCTTTAACCGCTTGGCTTGCTTAATTGCAGCACATGTTTCACATTCATGGATAACCTGCGCGATAGTGTCCATGGTCAGGTCCACCCCTCGATCTCGAGCCCATCTATATGTTGCATCTCTTCCCTGATGGCCTGAAGTATCATGGGCCCATCGAGCCATAAATAGCTCACCCTTATGTTGCCAGTCCAGGTCCACCTGAGACACTTCAATCTTGGCAGCCTGATCCACCTGTTCGTTGTTTTGATGTTCTTCAGTGGCCCGACCCTTGGGTACGTGAGCATCTACATGACGTACTTTTACAACCAGATTCTCTAGCCGGGACGCAATATCTTGCCACAGTGTGGCAGCCCAAATGGGTTTACCTCTGCGCTGCCAGTTGCTCTGCTTCCATTGCTGTAACCACCCCCACAGGGCATTTGCCACCATCCATGAGTCAGTATAGAGATAGAGCACTGGCCACTTTTCTCTTTCAGCAATATCTAACGCTAGCTGGATGGCTTTCACCTCTGCAAACTGACTCGATTCACCCTCTCCTTCAGCAGTTTCTGCAACTTGTCGTGTAGGACTCCATACAGCAGCTTTCCACCTTCGATGCTTTCCCACAATGCGACAGGATCCGTCAGTGAACAGGGCATATTGCCTCTCATTTTCTGGCAGTTTATTATACAGCGGGGCTTCTTCAGCACGTGCCACCTCCTCCTCTGGTGACATTCCAAAATGTTTGCCTTCTGGCCAGTCCGTGATTACTTCTAAAATTCCTGGGCGACTGGGGTTTCCTATGCGAGCCCGTTGTGTGATCAGTGCGATCCACTTACTCCACGTGGCGTCAGTCGCGTGATGTGTAGAGGAGACCCTCCCTTTGAACATCCAGCCCAGCACTGGTAGTCGGGGTGCTAAGAGGAGCTGTGTCTCAGTACCAACCACTTCTGAGGCAGCTCGAACTCCTTCATACGCTGCCAATATCTCTTTTTCAGTTGGAGTATAGCGAGCCTCGGATCCTCGATATCCTCGACTCCAAAACCCCAGGGGTCGGCCCCGGGTCTCCCCAGGTGCTTTCTGCCAGAGGCTCCAGGTAGGGCCATTCTCTCCAGCTGCAGTATAGAGCACATTTTTAACATCTTGTCCTGTCCGGACTGGTCCAAGGGCTACGGCATGAACAATCTCCCGTTTAATTTGTTCAAAGGCTTGTTGTTGTTCAGGGCCCCATTTAAAATCATTCTTCTTCCGGGTCACTTGATAGAGAGGGCTTACAATCAAACTGTAATTTGGAATATGCATTCTCCAAAACCCCACGACACCTAAGAAGGCCTGTGTGTCCTTTTTATTAGTCGGGGGAGACATAGCTGCTATTTTATTAATCACATCCATTGGGATCTGACGACGTCCATCTTGCCATTTTATTCCCAAAAACTGGATCTCCTGTGCAGGTCCCTTGACCTTACTTTCTTTTATGGCAAAACCGGCTTTCAGAAGGATTTGGATTATTTTCTTCCCTTTCTCAAAGACTTCTTCTGCTGTGTTGCCCCATACGATGATGTCATCAATGTATTGCAGGTGTTCCGGAGCTTCACCTTTTTCCAGTGCAGTCTGGATTAGTCCATGACAAATGGTGGGGCTGTGTTTCCACCCCTGGGGCAATCGATTCCAAGTGTACTGGACACCTCTCCAAGTAAAGGCAAATTGTGGACGACACTCTGCTGCTAGAGGGATTGAGAAAAACGCATTAGCAATGTCAATTGTGGCATACCACTTGGCTGCCTTTGACTCTAGCTCGTATTGAAGTTCTAGCATATCTGGAACGGCAGCACTCAGCGGTGGTGTAACTTCATTCAGGCCGCGATAGTCAACTGTTAGTCTCCACTCCCCATTAGACTTCCGCACTGGCCATATGGGACTATTAAAGGGTGAGCGGGTTTTGCTGATCACTCCTTGGCTCTCCAGTTGGCGAATCAACTTGTGGATGGGAATCAGAGAGTCTCGGTTGGTGCGATATTGCCGCCGGTGCACCGTCGTGGTAGCAATTGGCACTTGTTGTTCTTCAACCTTGAGCAACCCCACAATCGAAGGGTCTTGAGAGAGACCAGGCAGGGTAGACAGCTGTTCAGTGCCCTCCGTCTCCAAGGCAGCTATACCAAAAGCCCATCGATACCCCTTCGGGTCCTTAAAATACCCCCTCCTGAGATAGTCTATGCCAAGGATACACGGAGCCTCTGGACCAGTCACAATGGGGTGTTTCTGCCATTCATTTCCAGTTAGGCTTACTTCAGCTTCCAATACAGTTAATTCTTGGGATCCCCCTGTCACACCAGAAATACAAATGGATTCTGTCCCTTTATAACTTGATGGCATTAGGGTGCACTGTGCGCCGGTGTCTACTAGAGCCTTATACTCCTGTGGGTCTGACGTGCCAGGCCATCGAATCCACACAGTCCAATAGACCCGGTTATCCCTTTCCTCCACCTGGCTGGAGGCAGGGCCCCTCTAATTCTGGTTAGAGTATTCAGTATTCACTTCTCGTAAAATTGGCTCAGAAGTCCCTTCAAGAGGATCAGAAATGAAATCAGCCCTTCTACTCTGTTTGGAAACTGGAGCGGCATTTTTCCTGGTAGAATCCCCTTTTGTGGTGGTTTTTCCTCGCAGTTCACGTACCCGTGCATTTAGGACCGAGGTAGGTTTTCCGTCCCATTTCCTCATGTCCTCTCCCTGATCACATAGGTAAAACCACAGGGCACCTCGCGGTGTGTACCTTCTATATTCTCTCTCTTGGGAAGAGGAGCGCTCACTCCTAATAGCTGAGACATTGGTCCTTACACGTGTGGAGTAGGACATATCCTCTTTGATTTGTTGGACATCCTCGGACAGCTTCTCCACAGCTGCAATGCAGGCTTGTAGGGAGGAAGAGAGATTTTCTTCGTATTGACGGAGTTGGCGAGCCACTTCCTCCACTGTCGGTGCCTCTTCATCCTTCCAGGCCATTATTGCCAATGCGTTGGCATAGGATGATGGTGCGCTCCGTACAAACTTCCGCCACATGGGTCGTGTGCATTGGACTTCGTCTGGATCTTTGGGTAATTGTGGGTTGTCCGGGTCATGATGGATCGTCTCTAGCACAGCTAATTCCCTCAGATATTGAATACCTTTTTCCATGGTGGTCCACTTGCTTGATTGACATATAACATCTTCCTTAAAGGGGTACCTTTCCTTCACACTTGACAGGAGTCGCCTCCAGAGGCTGATGGCTTGTGTCCCTCTTCCAATTGCCTTGTCAATGCCACCTTCCCTGGCAAGCGATCCCAGCTGCTTGGCTTCCCTACCTTCTAATTCCAAGCTATTAGCCCCATTGTCCCAGCATCGGAGGAGCCAGGTGATAATATGCTCACCTATGCGGCGGCCAAAGTCTTTTCGCAGATCCCGCAGCTCACTCAAGGATAGGGACCGGGTTATTACCTCTGGTTCTGCCTCTTCCTCCGGTTCCCGTGATGACCCTGGTTCATCTTCATCCTTCGCTAAGCGAACTGATTTTTTTGTATATTTCTTTTTCTGTACGGGGGCAACTGATGCTGGTGCAGGTTGGTCCGCTGGTTCAGTTGCAGTATCGCTCACTGGGTTTTGGATAACCGCAGTGTCTGTCACCGAGGTTTGGGTAGCCCGAGTTCTCGTCGCCGGGGCTGGAGGGGTCACGGTGCCTGTCGCCAAGGTCTGGGTGCCTGCAATGCTCCTTGCCGGGGCTGGAGGGGCCGCAGCGCCCGTTGCCAAGGTTTGGGTGGCCGCGGTGCTCACCATTTTGTTGTTAGGTCCAGAGACTTTCTCTTCCCCTTGAGGGTACTGAGTGGTGTCAAACAGGGCTCGATAGGCATGGGCCAGGCCCCAGCACGTTGCAGTGATTTGTATCTCTCTGGAGCTGCCGGGGTGACAGCATACCTTTTCCAAATATTTTACTAGTTCTTCTGGATCCTGCACTTGTTCAGGGGTGAATTTCCAAAACATCGGAGGTGCCCACTTTTCTAGGTATTTGCCCATACTACCCCACACACCCTGCCACTCATAATTATCCAGCCTTGGGGCACATCTCTGGGTGATCTTCTTAAATAGCTGTTTAACCTTAAACGAGAGCTGAACCACATTCAAAAGTATGCTAATTCCTAGCAGTAGGGCTAGGACCGTGCTAGTCCCAACATTCCAGGAGTATTCAAATTTTTCAAAATTCTCAAACACCATTGTAACTGGACCGAAGGAGAAAGGAGAGGGGAAGAAAGGTACCCCACCCACAGACTGGTTTTCCATGGAGGAAA
This sequence comes from Haliaeetus albicilla, assembly GCF_947461875.1. NCBI lineage: Eukaryota > Metazoa > Chordata > Aves > Accipitriformes > Accipitridae > Haliaeetus > Haliaeetus albicilla. The sequence continues at coordinate 5,591,862 of NC_091507.1, forward strand.
GGTAAATGGTATAATTATTAATAGTTTCCCACAGATGGCTCCCGCAGTATAAAGGTGACAATGCTAAGTGCAAATACCGGATTAATCCCACAGCTGATGACTTTATCATACCATAAACCAGAGTTATACCATACATCAAAGCGAAAACCTTGATCCACCTCCCACGGATGATAAGCAGTAGAAGAGGAACTACATACAGCAAGCGAGGTGATACATAACAGAGCCTTAAAAACCAGAGCAACAACTCTAAGAATGCATAAATCAACATAATGAATGCTTAGGACAAATTTGTTTTAACAAGCTCTGGTCAGGTTTGTCGTTATCTCAACCCTTCGTGCCCCACGTTGGGCGCCAAAAGGACTGTCGTGGTTTAACCCCAGCCAGCAACTAAGCACCACGCAGCCGCTCACTCACTCCCCCCCCATCCAGTGGGATGGGGGAGAAAATCAGGAAAAGAAGTAAAACTCCTGGGTTGAGATAAGAACGATTTAATAGAACAGAAAAGAAGAGACTAATAATGATAATGATAACACTAATAAAATGACAACAGTAGTAATAAAAGGATTGAAATGTACAAATGATGCACAGGGCAATCGCTCACCACCCGCCGACCGACACCCAGCCAGTCCCCAAGCGGCGAAAAAACCCTGCCCCCCCCCCACTTCCCAGTTCCTAAACTAGATGGGACGTCACATGGTATGGAATACACTGTTGGCCAGTTTGGGTCAGGTGCCCTGGCTGGGCATGAGAAGCTGAAAAATCCTTGACTGTAGTCTAAACACTACTGAGCAACAACTGAAAACATCAGTGTTATCAACATTCTTCACATACTGAACTCAAAACATAGCACTGTACCAGCTACTAGGAAGACAGTTAACTACATCCCAGATGAAACCAGGACAATTAGGATACAGGTTTTCCCCACACTTTTCCTTTTCAAAGAACCAGCCTGAAATTAGGCTTTAGGTATTTAATACAAGTAAGCAGGAAAATTACACTTAAAAAATGTATATGATATTGCAATATCTTACAAACATAATAGAAATGCAGTTTCCATTAAAACCATGCACATAATGAATATAAATATAAAGACAACAAATGTAACAGTATCTAGTGACAGCAATACTGAATATGTCCATAATGGTTGAGTTTTCTTTGTTAATCATTCTTTTTGAGTATCAGGCTTTGAGCATGTAAATTCCCAGTAACATTGCCTGACCATAGGGCATTTTATGCAAAGAAGAAACTAAATTTGAGTGCTTGCCCTTCATACTGGAAAGAGGAAAGCTTCTGTAGTTTGTTCCTTACACTTTTAAAGATTAGATATTTTTGTAATGCATTTCATTAACATGTCCTTGGAGAGAAAGATCATAGTGATTAGAACGTTAAAGAAGAATCTTACTGAAAAGAAGGGTGTATTAAATATGAACAAATAAGTTAGAGCCATAATAGCTGTAACCCCCTATCAGCTCTATGCAGTTAGACCTTTGGGTTTTAGACAAATTTAACAAATGAAGTGCAACCTGAGGATGTCACAGTGTAAGACCACAAATTCTTTGAAATCTGAGAAAGTCTGGGGCTGCCAAACTATGCAAGATATATAAACCCACTAATATGAAGATGATCTTGGCACTGCCTATAGTTGCAGGGCTTTATTTTCATTCTTAAAAACAGAAAGTCATTTTCGCAGACACTGAGGAACTGTATCAAGCAAATTTACACTCCAAGACTTTTTAAAATTTCCCTTTGCCATAAATTATCTTCTGCACATTTTCTGGCTGGACTGCTTGGATCTAGGGATAAAAACAAAGGACTTAAGCAGCAACCAAGACAAAAAAATAGGCCAATTTTAATAATTAAATGAATTAGACCTCACTCACCCCATGAAGGGAAAAAAGGGGTTTTCATGAAGAGGAAACCACAGCTTCTTTTATTTATTCCTGGGGAGCTGTGTGATATGACTGTCAGAATGTGGTCAAACTTCACGGCTACTGCTGTCTTTCTGCCAAGAGACAATCTGCCTTTGGGGGCACTCATGACAGAGCCTGGTTCAAAAAAATTCATATTAAAAAAAAATCAGCTTCAATAAAATAAATTACCTGCCGGCTAATTGCACAGGCAGCAGTTAATTTAACAGCATTTTATTTCTGATCCTGAACCACTTCCATATAGTGGTTCATATCAGTGTCACACAGCTGAATTTCAAGAAGAACACTTGCAACACAATGAACCACCTGGTAAACCCTGAAAAACACTGAAAGACATTTTCAAGAACAGTTCAGGTGATGGTTTGTGAGTGTTTTGCTGTAGCAACTCACACCTTGACATGATAATAAGAGTCAATAGAGGAAAGAAGGGAGTCTCTGAGATTTTATGATTTTAGACCCTCTTGGCAGTGAAGCTAAACATGCTTTTAAAATCTTTTCTTTATCCTGCTGATGTCAGTCAGGTTAAAAATAATGAGATTTCACACTGAAGGAACAGTGCGTTTCCATTCCCTGTCCTTGCTTTTCTTAAAGAAGCACAGACAAGAGGTGTTTATGCATGGGGTAAAATAGATTTATTTATTTTTTAAATATCATCGTAAAAGCCACACAGGAGACAATTTATGGGTAATTAAACTTCTGAGCAATGGAGATGATTTTTTTTAAGCTGCTGTTGGGGACTGAAACATGACCCTGGACTGAACAGAAACATGAAGTGTAAACGGACTTATAAATAAACACTAAAGCTCTTCATCTTCTCCATGTAATCAGTGGGCATATTGACATTTGGGGTCAGTGGCAATATTTGCATGAATAACTAATTTCCTACATTCTGTTTTGGTCACACATCTCCCAAGTTGAAGTGCTGATTACAACAAGTACAGCAAAGACAACTGCATTGTTGTGGCTCCAATAATCTGTATGTAAGGTCAAGTAAGCTGAAAACCAAAACTACCAAGTATGTATAACAATTGTTTCAATTTTCTAAATGTCAAGGATGAAGATTTTCAACCCAGGCATTTTCAGGTGATGACCCTGCAAAAAGGCCATATAGTTAATATCCTATAACCTATCCAGTAACTCTAGTACATTTAGGAGGCCCAAATTCATAAGAAGATCTAAAACCATTCACCCTAGTGAAAAAGGTCCCGAGAGCTTGATGTACATAGTTCTGAAAGTGACAATTCACTAGATCGAATTTAGGTGTCTCAAGTTCCTTCAGCATTAAATAGCAAGAATTTTGTGCCTCAGAATGCCCCAGAATTAATCTGTATGCTAAACAAGGAACCCCAAAACTGTAAGAAATAAAAAATAAAAAGAGTGTCTCTTCCAGAACATGTTATTATCCTGAGCTGTAAAGGTGGGCATTCAGAGGAAAGTGACGGACTGTGTTATTTCATACTTACTCATAATAGCTGCAGGGTTATAAAGTTCATCTGGGAAGCAGAAGATCTGGTGTACCCTCAGAGATGGTCATAACCCATAGTTTCTACATTTTGAATGTTACTGAAAACCATCAGGCTAAGAAATAGCCTGGATATTCTTTGCTGCTGGGTAGAGGCTGGGCCACTGCCTAGAGAACAGTGGAGGATGCATGGGTCCAGAGGGAGACAGCACTGAGAGGGAGCTTGTCCTTGTAGCCCACTAATGAGTGATGCCTTTAAGAAAAAGCAATTTTCTACTTTGAACCAAGAGTCAGAAGGAGCAGCCTGCCAAGGGTCCTGCCTACACAGCTAAATAAAAGCAGGCCAAGAAGTTGGCTCAAGGGCTCGGTCCCTTCCTGCCTAGGCTGCCAAAGTCTTGGCCACCTCTCTCCCCACTTGGCAGCATTCCATTTGGCTGTGCCAACATTTTTCCAGTTCAAAGCAGGGGCCGCTGCCGAGGGATGAAACTGTGCTAGATTTGGCTCCTGTGCTGGATTTGGCTCCAACTGCAGTCCTCCAACTCTGTCCCAGAAGCTTTTGCATTTGCAGCCATCCCTACATGATATCCATCCATGTCCCCAACTACAATGTTTCTCATCTTTAAATAATTTCTCTTGTGTACTGCACATAAGCTCTCATAGTATATTTGGAGGTGGGAAACAGAAAATTATTCTGTTTTCATGTCACATGTGCATCATATGGGGTCCAGAGTGGGCTGGTTGGTGACGCGGCTACGGCCAGTCTGCTTTAGATGGTGCTCGCTATAAGCAGTTTGGACATGAACTTAAACATGATTCATGTCACTTGTCTCTTCTATTTAGCAGTACACATGTAGCAAAAGATCCCTTTGCTTCTTGGGCAAGTTCTTTCATTGTTTATTCATTTGTTTCCTTTTTTTCTCTAATAAAAATGCAGCAGCTCTGCAGTTTACTAATTTGCAATTTTTCATCATCATCCATTAAGAACAGCACATTGTACTAGCAATGGAGCAGCTGAGTGACAAACAAAAGTGTCTAACTGAAAACAGAGGGACAGGAAGAAAATGAGCATTGTGGAGCAGCAGCTAACAGCAGCTGCCGTGAAGGTGGAACTCTGAGGAATGCCATACGTGACGGGAAGAATTTTAAATTAGGCCTTGTAATTTTGGATGGTTTGTGAAATCCCTAAATCAGTAAAAAAGTACAGTGGGAATTACAGCCACAAACTGGAAAAAGATAATTCTAATCCAGATCTGTTCCTATTTGGACTTGTTAAAAAAATGTAAGAATTCCGCAGAATGAAGCAAGATGCTGGAAGAAAGACAAGACAATGTTAACAACAAACTGACTAAAATGAGAAATACAGATCACAGAAGCAGAAGCACATGAAAGAAAAAATGCTTTAAAAGGAGAAATCTGTGTCCAAAAGGAACAGTATGAGTGACTGATTAAGCTGGGCAAAAGAATCACTGACCTAAACATTGTCCAGCTGCTCAGCAAAACTGTTGTATTTGAACAGAAAATCGTACAAAAACTGTACACAAATATTATGACTATCCAAAAAGAACCAAAATACACATATGGCATGAAATTTTTATGAGTTGTTTATACAGAGTATGAAAACATTTAAGAAACAGCTAAAGTAGCACCTTGAGTGCAAGGGAAACCTTTAATAAGTTAATCATTTCAGACTATATGAAAATATTATAATAGTCCTACTGGAAGATGTAAGAAGGGACAGCCTTTTCACAGTTATATTTGTTAGCTAATTACCATCATATTTGACCTCAGTAAAAAGCCAGTAACGAGCTATATGATTTTATCCCATTTGGCTGTTAATACAAAGATTCTGTGAACTTTCATACTGATATAAATGAAAGTTCAGTACACGGACACACTTCACAATGAAATGTGCACCTTGAGTCACCCAGGGCAAAGCAAAGGAAGAATTTTACCATTGCTGAGTAAAGGAATTGCTGGCTGGTGAGTCTGGTACATGAGAAGGTACCTGGTCTGAATAAGTGGTATTATGTATCTCCTGAGAGGTAATACAGTCCTTAAATCAGTAAAAAAAGTGTCAAGCCTGCCTCTGAGTAAGGAAGAAATAATTATAAAGAGGAAGTATTAATAAGAAAGATTAAATATACCTAGATTTCCTGGAAAGTTCAGCTGTGGTGAACAGCTACAAAATGAACGTACTCCATACGTGTACTCAGTAAGTGCAACCTGAGACATAAAGTAACCTGGGGGAGGAATTCTCGATTGGATGACTGTCAGGAAAACATTTGCAGCAAACTAGCTGATTTCAGAGAGAAAGAGTCTTTTCATTTTAAATTTGAGATAAAAAGATCAAGATGAATTTTTCCTTCTATTTTTTTCATTGTCTTCTGTAAGTGTTTAAAATATTTTTTCTCATTTTATGTATAGCAAATACATATTTTTATTTGCATTTCACCTTGGCTTTAATTGCGCTAAGGGCGATTTCAAGACAAGTGGGTGGTAAGAGTTCATTCCTTGGGAGTGGGTTTTCAAACAAACAAGGTGTGGAAATACTTCAACAAATGCCCAACTCATAACAGCATTCCTCAGAGTACTGCAAATAAGCAGGTTGTGTCCCCCCAACAGTTGTATAGCAATCAAGAGAAGCATCCTCTATGGGTTGGTAAAAAACACAAGGGCTCTCTGAAATGCTGTAAAATAGGAAGAAGCACGCTTGCAAAGGTTCTTAGAAATGCTGTAATAAAAGATTGTCGGTAAGTTCATGGTGCAAGTGGAAAGGAGCCAGGCTTGTGAGAGGCTTGCCTAAGTGGGAACATTGTTGGGAACAAAAATTGAAGAGGCAATTAACTGACTTTGAAATAAGAGAAAGCCTTTGCTTCTGTAAATCAGGTAAAAGGCAATACAATCTTTTCATGTGTTAATTTCTTACATGGAAATAAGATCATTCTTGGAGATGAGCATGTTATGAGATGGTTTGTTTTTTTCCCCCCCCCTGTTTTAAAACAAAAGACTTCGTCACGGATGCCTGGATAGGAGACTTGATTTTTTTAACGTCATTTGAACCCTAAAGATGCTGTAAACATAGAAGTGATGTATAAAGAAATAAATTAGTGTCCAGCACAAGGCAACACAAATCTTTTGTGGAACTTGTAAAACAATCTATAGTACAACTGATTTAGCCCATGGTATAGTATGTATGAGGAATGGTTCTTCAGAATTTTTCCTAAGGTCTTGCCTTTAATAAATATTGATAATCTTTTTCTGCCAAATGAAAGTAATTTTAAACACAAAAGGAAAAGAGTTACTAATCTTCTATGAAAATTTGGCTCTGTAAGATGTTTTCTTTGGTTCCAATAATAATGCATGTTTAATCTGCTGCTTAATTTATTTTTACTCTTAAAAATCGATTTTAGCAGAAGTGATAGTTATTAGCTTGTCTCACTGGCTGATATATAAGAACATAAAAAGAAAAAAAGAGACCGAAAGGAGGATTTGTTGTTTCATAAGAAATTTTGAAAGAAACTGATGCCCAGTGAAGAAAGAAACTGTTAAAAGACTGAAAGTTTCACTTTTTCAGTCTCAGAATAAGAAAAGTTTCACAATCTCAAGGTTTTTCAATATGAAAAACTTATTCTGTTCAACTCTAACTGGAAAGCTAAAAATGCATGCAAAGTATTACCATTATTTTAATAACAATAAAAAGTCCAGATAATTTTACATGTATTCAGATTTTTAATTGAAAAAGAATACATCTTCATTCTGTGATCAAACATATCTCTACATTAAAGAGCATATTTCTGAGTTATGTTCAAAGGATACTAAACTAAAGGTTTCCTTCTGGTTGAACACACCGAGTGATATAGCACATCGTCATAGCAGAGAAGGATAAGGACAATTTCAAAGATGTGTGTTTTCATTGCATTTATTTACAACTGCAATATTTCCAATGGAATACAGCCAGACCTTTTCTTTATTAAAAACTAAAATTAATGAAACCAGTTATCAAAGATAATTTCTGGAAGAAATTATCAAAATGAATTAACAAAAGAAGAGAATTTGTTTGGTTTGTTTTTGGTTTTTTTTCTGGAACTTATCAAACATTCTAAACTGAGTACCTTGGGATCATCGAATCAAACTCCTAACTGAGCACTGACCAAGTCACAGATTACTTTTTCAAACAAGAAATTAATTTTTGCATTTTTTTCTCACAATTCCATTTTTACAGGCTTTTTAAAAAAAATTCTCTTTCCATCTGAAGTTTTCATTTTTTATTTTTTCTGCATTTGTTCTTTCCTGGTTTTTTTACAGTATTTATCAGTAAAAGACTTCCTTTTCCTTGAAGCCCCCTGAACAGGGAAAAAATTTCTGTGCTTAAGGTCTCCTTGTAGAAGTCTTACTGTTCTCATAGTTCTTATTAATTTCCTCTTTAGTCTGTATAAAAGAGGTGGAACACAGTTGTTTATCACCATTTTGTGTGCTTCCATGACAGTGAAGGTCAAATCTGCATTGCATTATGATTGGCACAGATTGGGCTCTCTGCCTTCTCAATATTGTGCAATTAAAGGCAAAACCTTCATGTTCTTTCTGATAAAATATACTGTATACTTACCTGGGCTTTGAGAAGAGGATTTAAGAGCTCAGGAGAAAAGGGTGAAGTTATGGGCCTACCACTTTTTCCAATTGCTGCCTCATTGCTGAATCTTGATGACACAGAAGAGCAAAGAAACTGTAACACAGAAATATTCTTTTAAGAGAGATCTAATAGCATGGAAATTACATGCTTTAAAAGTAGTATCAGCAAAACTTTTACATATTATAACACTTAGTCTGACATTAACTAAATTGTTTTAGAACAAACATCCTCAAAGATTAACTTTGAAAATTACCTGTTACCCTTTTTTCTTCAGCTCTGAGTTGAACTCCAGCAGTTTTCCAGTTACCGCAAGCATCAAATTCTGTATTTTTATTTCTTTCAAAATATACAGAGTACTGCTCTTCAAACCAGTTGCGTGTTGCATTACTAGTGTTTTTAAGATCACAACTTGATGTTTTCAGGTGTTTCTGCAATTTTCTGATCCTCTTTGAAAGAACACTGGAGTGAGTCAGAGATATGGAGGATCACAGATTGAAATTCTTTCATCTATATCAGATTTCACAAGGCATGTATAATACTTGAATAGACCTCCTGGCACTCTGATGAAGAAGTAAGGTTAGTCCCATTTTACATGAAGAAATGAAGCTTGAGGACACATATGAAGAGACTCAACAGCTGACTGGTGGTTACAGATTAAGAACCAGACGCTCATTGACCTCTTTACACTGTGTGAAAGGAGCCATAAAAATCCCAGCTGGACTCAGGAAGGATTTCCCTGATCCTGCAGTTATGGCAGTGATGCAACAGCTTGCTGAGAAGCCAGCTACCAGGATAAATGCCTGAACCAGAGAAGCAAACTGAGCACACCTATAGCTGGAAAGGTGATGCTTCCGTGCACCCTGTGTCCTGGGAAGAGCAGCAGAGTCGTGGGTGCATCTCCACCATCGGATGCAGAGGACCGCATGGCAGTTCTGTCTTCACAGGGTGGCTTTGATCTGTAAACTAGGCTTAGTCTTGCCTACCCAAATCATGTTGCTTCTGACCAAAAATGTATGCATGAAATTTGTCTGTTTCAGAGCCACAGGAAGCAGGGATGCAAAGAAGAGGTAAAAAAGTGCTGGGTTTTATTAAATCCAATTGTTTATGGATTGGGGTAAACATTACGAGAATGTCAACCCTGCTCCTGTAAATGACAGTACTGGCCCTCCAGCCCATTTTTCTTGTCTGGGGTTTTTCAAGCAGAATCCCAAACAGACCAAACGGAACATCACTTCTAGCACTTTCCAGGGAATATAACAAAGAATGGAGCAGAATAAATGAATCTGCCAACAGTTGGCCACCTGTATCCACTGAGGTTAAAAGACTGCTTTCAAGCTTAAATTTCAGGTGTATAAAGTCTCCTTTTTACCTTCTGACCTGCCCATCACTATACATTTCACAGGGTGCCTCATTAGGCTGCAGAGCTGCTCAAAGTAGCCCATGTGGAAAATGCTGCTCAGACTACACTAACAAATGTGCAGGGTTTTTTCCTCCAGGAGTGGCACCTATCCCAAGGGCTCCATTACCCAGGTCTCCTTGGCTGTGTGGAAATAATTAATTTCACTTGAGTGGCTTTTATTTAGAGCAATGTTCAGCTGAAGATATTTTGGTTTCAAGGCTGAATTTCCTGGGTTTGATTATTGTGCAAAAATGGATCTACTGTGTTTTAAATGGAAGACATAGTTATAAAAGCCTTCTGTCCATTAATTCCAAGTTGCTGTGCTGGCATCAATTGTGTATTGATCTACTGAAGAGATTGCAGTTTCCTCTAGTTTTCTTTTCTTCTCAGGCATCCTGAGATCCCTCTATGGTTTAGTAGACAAAAACATAATCTTACTCTGTTTGTGTGTCTGTCTTATTCCTCTGTTAAATATTTAGTGTGTGATGATAAGAGAGGGGAGGCACAGAAAAAAAAATCTGAAATTAGTATTCCAACAGTTTACTGGAGAAGAAAAGACTAAAGTATCAGTTAAGGGAAAAAAATCATAGACTTTTATAATCACATATTTTTGCTTATCTCTTTAGTAAATAATTTTGATAAAATCAAATAATAGACTTGAGTGCATTTCAATTTTTTTCATGCGGAATTACTTGGAAGTAATGATATTAAGTTATCTTCATGTTACCTCTCTGATATAGACACCCTGAACCTGTGAAAAGTAATACACTGATTTTGATTTGCATATTTTCAATCAGATATTTAGTTTCATCTTGACCAAATGTAAAGGTGCATTGGTCATCCTCAGCTCTTTTCAGTGAAAGGAAATGAGCAGGTCCTTCTCATTACCACATGCCCTGCTGTATTTTAAGATAACCACCTTGAGATGTCATCTCAATGGAAGACTCAAATGTAACTTCTTCCAGAGCGTCCCAGAGATCTCATCAGGAGAGGTCCACAGAGGACAAGAGGTCTATTTTATCACTGAACAAGCAATCACACAAGCTCATATTGAGGCATCTACCTTTTTGGGACTGGGCAATGAAGTATGCTGTCAAACGAGCTAATTTTTCTGTTTGTGTCTTACACAATCTCACTTTACCTGATGAGCTGTTAGAGGAAAAAGCAATCATTTCATGGCTGAAGAGAAGGAGCAATGTGAACAGATTCACTAGGTGACTTCACAAATACTGTGTCCTTACTAGAAAAAAAGTTGATCATACCAATATTAGCAAAATTAGGGATCAACAGTCTGCAAAAGCAGTTGGTGACACAGGAATGAAAGGAAGGACAAGCTTCATTTTTTAAGATATTCATTATTAAATAACAGAAATGAAAAAAGAATATGGCAAATGAATCAAGAGTAGAACTTACGGCCAGTCCTTGCAGCTATGGAAACACTGACAGATCTGAAACTGCAAGATTTAGTGCTTTCTACACATATGCAGTAGCCATTTTGAGGTGTCTAGGAAAATGATATATCGTGACTGTTGTAGTGGGATGGTATACTATTTTTAGAAGTCATTTTTCTGCAGTTCTGGTAAATATTAGAAATTGCTTGGGCATATGTTGGTGCATTTGCCTCTGCCCTTCCAGGTACATGCAGTGATCAGTTGTCTTCTCCAGGTGTCATACAGACTGTTAGAGCAGAGCGCTGGCACTGTGACATCCAAGAATAAGCCTTTGTGTTGATGTTGTATACCTGATTCCAGTCTCGTAATACTTAGAAAGTCTTACTATCTGGAGTAGATAACCTGCACCTAGTACCACCATCCTGTGATAATCAGGAACATTTTGAATTGCATATCCTATAAGTAAAGAAAACAACAAATTATTACCCAACCTTCTGTCTTCTGCAACATGGTGTAAATATCACCTGTGGGTCTTGACTGAGAGGTTACAGAGGGCAGTTCCAAGGACTGTGTTGTTTTACGGGATGGCTCTTCTCTAGGAGTGTGGGTGAAAATTACTGTCTGTGTACCAGCTCAGGCAGAAAGTAATTAAGCTGTCTCTAGATACTGCTTGGACTTGCCTGGCCTTCAGCTTTGCTAAAACTATATGCTGAAAATCAGATTAGCTGAGAAACTTTATAGAAGTTGACTGGTGCCGTTGCTGCATCTGTTGACAATGCCAATGTTGCTAGATATATCTAAAAAGTTTTCTACTCCTGAACGGCTAATAATGTAACCTCAGCACTCCTTAAATCAGTAAGATCTGCTAAGCTCCCAGAAGACAGCTACTTGAGAAGTTAGCGCACTTTATCCCACTCTAGATGTACCTGATCGAAGCTGGGTATTCCTATTTGATGTAGCTGAAGCTGTTCAAACAATGATCAGATATGATTAGGCATCTGGAGCACATGATGCAATCCCCTTTTATGGGTCCACGAAGTCAGCTCTCCGCAGCAATGCCAACAGAGAGCTAAGAGCCCCATCCCCTCGACTACTGAATTGCCTAAAATTCTGGATTTCGAGATAGCTGTAGGATGTTCTTGACGCAGCACTGCATCAAGTCGCAAAAAATGAACGAGGGAGGGTGGACGTTCAGGCGAGTGCCAGCTCAAAGCGATGGGTCTGCGTAGCCCAGGATGGCAGCACGCAAAGATGCTGACGGCAGCATCAGCCTGTCAGCTGGGCTCGTTCTGTTGGGCTCGGTGCTGCACCGGGGGGGCTGTGCTGTTTCTGATTCTCTGCCAGGTTTAGTCATCAGTAGCTCAGATCTCTGCTGTGATACTCAAATGCACTAAGAGTGTCAAACTCATCGTTCTCTCTGTCTTGAAAAGACTTCCTGAGGGTAAAATTGGGGAAAATCAGTCTGTGTCTAGCAGTTTGTTTTGTTCAGGGGACGTGTTTCACTACCTGCAGGACTCTGGGATTTTCAGCAAGTAGAAAGTAAGTCAGCAGTCTCCAACAGATGCCATGAATACGTGGGGTGAGCATCTCCCAGCAGCTCTTCTAAAAGAGCTCATGTGTCTAGGTCTGATCGTGTGCCAGGAAAGAGCAATTACATTTAAAACTCCCAGATCACGAGTCACTTCACGTCTAGCACTTCTGCAGAGCACCCTGAGATGAGACCCATGAGAGTGCCTTGAGTGAAAACGGGGATATCCTATGGACTAGGCCATAAGCACGCACAAACTCTGCCGTGACTTCAGTTAGGGGGACTTCATTCCTTCTATCTGGCGGTAGTGTGACGTACACACACTTGGAAAAAAATGAGCAAACTTAGGTATGCCAAGTATCGCAGTTTCTCAGTAAGATCACACGTATTTCTGTGACACCAGATGGGAGGAAAACCACAAGATTACACTGAAAATTACGGTAGTGCCAGAAGCATCTCCATGCTGTGAAGAGGACTCTTATTATAAATAGTATGAAGTATATACAGTGAAACTCCAAGATCTGCTAACTAGATAAATCATTAGTTCTCATCATTAGGTAAAACTGGGACATGTTGATTGACATGGCTAGAGGGGAACAGCATGGAAACCGATGAGGAAGGTTTACTTGCTTTTCATGGAAGTGAGACCTCTCTCATTTATGCTTGCAGAAGGCACTGAAAGCTAACAATGCAAGCGGCAATTTGAAATGTACATTGTAATGATTACAGCGTTGCATTTTCTGATTTTCTGGTAATAGATCCCTTCAGTTTCCTTCAAAACAGATACTCTGATATATGGTGAATATAGGGTGCAATAGGTCAACCCTCAGAAATCTGTCAAATGAATTCATGGTCATAATGTTATATAATAATATTTAAATATATTTTGTTTACACCTCTTTTAGGGATATAGGATTTTCTTTACGGTTCTGTGGTGCAAGGCTAAGGCAAAAATGATAAATGGTAAGAATTTTATCTGAAATTCTGAGTCCATGATTTTGCTATTAATGCTATGGAGATTTTTCTCTTTAAATGAAAGCATGTTCATGTATTTTTTCAATCTGTTAAGAAAAATGTTCTATATTGACTGCTTATATGAAGTAAATAGTACACAAAAAGCTAAAGATTGAAAAAAAATTCCATCTTAATTATTTATTATTCTATTTACAGTCTGAGAACAAATATCTTGAAAAACATTAATTGTAATTTAACAGAGTTGCTAGAAGTCCTATCCTCAAAGCATTGTATTTATTAACCATATCTGCCTTTAGCTTCTTCAGGCCACAGTAATAGTAACATATCTGTCATCTACCTCAAAGAAACATTCTGAGGATTAATCATTTTATTCTAGATTTCAAACAGCAGCCTACAGTCAGCTTCTGAAATTTATATTTAGGTATTCCCCAGTTTTCAGTTCCTGATAACGCTAGACAATCTGTTAATTTAAAAAAAAATTAAGTTCTTCTTAAAATAGTTTTGCTACTTGAAAAGCTATATGAGGCTGCAAACACTGTGGGTTGTAAATGCTTGAAGAGTTTTGTATTTGTTATTAATGGTTTTCTCTGGTGGGAAGAAGAGTAGATATCCATATTACTTCAGGATGTGCAGAAATACACATTTTTACTGTAAGCACAAGGAAAATCAGAGGCATACATTTTTGGTTTACTATTTGTTTACATGACTACATGAAAAGATGTTTCCAATTTGATGAATGAATATTTAGCATCAGACTAGACTCATAAACTTTCCATTAATCCATATGACAACACTTCATTATAGCATCAGACTGTGTCTGAAGCTGTAGCTGTAAAAGAAGGTAAAGTCACTTACATTTCATACAAAAAGTGCATTTCCATAGAGTAAATTAAAACACTAAAATATGAGCTTGCCGTAGTTACTTTTTCCAGGCATATTTCCACCTCACCTTCGTTTGACATTTTTTGACATTATTTTTTGACATCTCGGTCTGACACTCCGTGGAGGAATTAACACTGAAAGAAACATCATAGTCACTCACCATCAAACCAAAGTCACTCAACATAGATGACCCAGACACCTTAGGCAAAAAGTATGAAATACCTTGTCATGAAAAATTCATTTCTGTGAAGAACATTATACAAAACAACATTTCTATGCCTTCTACCATGGATTTTACTTTGAATAAGGTAATAGGGATTTACAAAGGTGAAAGTTTCAAACTCAATTCTACCATGTACAAATGGTATGTTAAGGGCATGGACATGGTTACGTACTTTTTCTTCCTAAAGACCTTGTCAGTTTCTGCCACTTTTATCACTATGCATTACTCTGCAGAGTGGTAATGCATGGTATTTGTATATATCATAAATTTTAATATATTTGTATTTATCATATAGAATGGTCTATTAGAAGGCAGAACTAAAATAGATAGAGAACCTATTTTGCATCTATGATAATGAAAAATTTTGCAGATACTATTAGCTAAATTTTTTTCATTGTTTTTTTCCCTTTGTTTTTCATCCCTTTGTTATTAAATTTTTGTTTGATAAGTAACTAACTAACTGCAAGGACAGCTTTCTGACATTATCCTCCATATTGACTAGTGATAATTTCTGCTAGCTACCAGCTGTAAAAATGTAATCAGAACCATACTTTTTTGGTGGCACTCAGTAAAAAAGGAAAGACAATCTTATTCTGAATAGCATGACAACTTTATCGGTTAAATAATGATGACTTCTGAGGAATAATTTTGTTTGCACTTCTTACAAGAAGATTTTCTATACAGATAAATATATGTCAGCACCCAACTGGTATAGCTTGCTTATCACTGGTGATAGTCCAGGTAAGTGTGTTCTTGATTAAGACGAAAGCACAACTAAAATTCAGTTACTCATTTATTTGTTTTTATCTATTCCTTTCTAGCAGGTAGGTCAGCATGATGATAAGAACTGACTGGTTTTTATCCACGCTGAGGGAATCTGCAAGGCCAAGGGTTAGAGGCTGTGCCTGTAGATAACGAAAGGTCAGGCACTATACTGACTAGATGAACATCAAAAAATAAACTAAAGATAACCGCTTGAAAAACACACAGGTATGGAAAAAAGAGCATGCGACGAAATAATGAGGCCATATTAAGTCAACACAAAGGGCAGCAGTGACAGAGCAGAGCCTCTGTGTCTTGCCACACTTCTGAAGATGAGCTGTAGGCTACACATACTAATCCCTTAATAAGCAATAGTGAAATGATTGATTTAACTTCTGTTAAGTAGATTTTTTGTGGTATTTTTTTTACAATAGGAAAAACTATAAACGTAAGGCTAAATGCTACTAAAAAGGCTGCCAAATCTTCTCAAGGTGATGCTGCTTCTAGCAAATACTAATGTGTTTGGGGTGTTTTACAAGACACGTGTGACGCCTGAGAACAGGCTTAATCATACAGTGCTCCAAGTTCAGTGCTGCCATGGGTAAATTTCTGAAATCATTTCACCACGCTTTCTTTAGAAGGAGGTAAAACCAGTTAATTAAGCTCCTCTCCTCCTTCTGCCTCATCCCTCCTACAGCCCTTCAACAATCCCAGGTCCCTGTCTAAATCATGCTGATTTTTAGGACACCCTGTAAACCAGATCACTAAAACTGTGGATTGTTTTTGAAGCTTGCAGGGATCTGGTATGTGGTGGCCTCACAACCACTTGTAAAGGAGGAAATGAAAAAGCATGGTAACATAGAATGGTAAAAGTGGCAGAAACGGAAAATGTCTTTAGGAAGAAAATGTATATAGCCATACCCTGAATATTGTCTCAGTTTCTCAGGCATGCTTGCCTCTTGCAGTGCACTCCACACTGCCGGCACAAAGCCTTTATTTGAAAGTGAGTGGAGGATGCTTGCCAAACTGCCTTTGCCAGAGACTTTCAACTTTCCCATCACTACTTTTAGTATTATTCAGAGTACTACCAAAGGAAATAATCCTTTTAATTGGTGCCTAGGGGTGAAACACTGGAATAGTTTTGTTGGGGGTTTATTTGTTGTTTCTTTGGCACTGATTTTTAAAAGGGTAGTAAGGTCTAGGCACCATGCATACATTTGGAGTTTATTTTTTCTGAAAGACTTATCAAACTATTATTTATATCTGATTTGTACAATTGGAAAACATTGAAATGGAATTTGGAAGACTGCCTCCATCTGAGATTACAGATGCACCTACTTTTTACATGCTTAATATACCACAGAGAGAGAAAAGTCACTATGATTGCAGTACAGTCTTCCCAAGGAAAGGTCTGTATAAAGTCAATGGAGAGAAAAGACATCCCTAAAGAGATGGTTTAGTTCACCTGTGGTAGGTGTCTATTTATCTTCAATCTAGTGTTTAGAGAATAAAAATGTATTTTAAGTGCCTGCTTTCACTGATGATCTGGGTCAGCTTGCCTAGTTCTGGGGATAGACCCTACTGGAACAGAGTACCTAAGGAGCATTTTTATTTTATAAATTATGGCAACAATAGCTTTCCATCTGTGTTTCCATAAAAGACTAGTATTGACCCTCTGAGGAAGTGGGAAGACCATAATATAAGCTTTTTTGAGTTCAAACATACATCTAAAGATGCCAGCAAAGCAAAGCACTCTCTTCCACCAGAAGTCTGCAGAATTTCCCTCCTCCTCCTGTGAAAATCAGGTCACAGTTGGGCCGGGAATGAAGGAGTCATGCGGCAGCCCAGCGAGCCTGACTCTCGCACGTCACAGAGGATCTTCACCCGATCCCAGCAGTGTTTCTGCACTTTGTGTTGGACTGTCACTGAAATAGTCCTGGCACTGAGAATCCCAAAGTTCCTCGTACTTCCCAGCTGGCTGCTGTAACCACCAGGCTGAAGTTAAGCCCCTCTTGCTTGATCACTTCTGAATTGGTGGTGGCCCAAGTGGCTGGATTTGAAGAAATAAGTTGGGACATTCTCTGATGCACTGCATTTGTGTGTCTGGCAGGTGGGGTGTCCCCCTGGGACACGTTCGACCAGTCCAGTGCCAGTGCCAGGGCTCCAGCTAGTCAGCTTTCTTCCACAGGGTTAAATCAGAAGCTTCTTGGGTGGCAGTGGAGTGCTGGGTAGGAAACCTGTCCTCTTCTATGGCTGCAACAGGTTCTTCAGCACTTGGGACCTTGCAGACCAACCGGGGAGATGTTTAGCAAATTTAGGAACCTACAGGAGAGACAGTGCTAGAGAGTGGTCAACCTAAATTTCAATATTGGGCTTGAGGCATTTTTCTTCATTATTTAATTCCAAGTTTGTGGTATATCTTTTTCCTTGTAGACACGTCTTTTTTTTTCTCATATGTAAAATAAAGAGAATGATACTGACCTCCTTTTTAAAGTACTTCAGAAATCCACTGAAGAAAAACGCAATTAAAAATACATGTAGTAATGACACTTGAGATTACTTTTACACTAGTTAATGTGCTTCAGATCAAATATATATTAATCATTGAAGTGAAAACATATAAAGACTTATACACTCAGGCAGATATAATTTACATGCAGTGACTTCTTGTCTATTGTGCATTGATTTATGGCATCTGAAATGAACCAAAATGGAGGACTTAGGAAGTATCTTGTGGAAAAAAGATGATAAAAAGAAAAAGACACATTGTGCAGCACAGTAGAATTAGAAAAGGAAAAGTAAGACAAATATCCAATTTGCATCAATGCAAAGTAATCTTTGCAATGGTTTCTACTAGGGATACTTATCCAAACTTCACCCAAGTTGGCTGAAAAAGGGCTACATGACATACAAATACCGTTTTTTCCTCATCAGTTTGCATTAATATGGCATGGTTTCAAGCAAGTTCACTTTTTAACAATACCGTCTGCTTTCAGCTCTACACACTCCTCTCAGCATAACCAAACAGAAGTCATATTTTTGCAGAAGAAAAATATAATGTATGAAACAAAAAAGAAAACAAGAAAAAGCTATGCAGAAAACTATGAATTCTCACATTTGGGGCAAAAATCTCTTATTTATCAAGATTTTACAGCATATTCACCACAAGATGAAACTCTCCAGCTCTACATTTCTTCCTTCTTTCCCTACACTTTCAAAAACAAACAGCCAAAGACATGAAAACAAGAAGCATAACGATTTGCTTCCCAGAGGTGGTGTCATCACCATCACCCAACTCGAATAAGGCAACCTGGCTTCAGAAGGCATGTTCAGTCTGCAGCTATGGCAAGCTGTGATACTCATTAACACATCAATTGCTGTTTGCTACTATGAAATATATATCAATGTTCCCACAGAAGGGAGATTACATGACATGGTCTAGCCATGCACTGTAATTAAGCAGACCAGACCTCACGCGCTTCTGGCATCCAGTTTTTGTGGTTGAAACACAACACTGATTGGGTTTCCCAGTTTCCCGGAAACTCACTGTGTTCTGTACAGCATTTCTGCTTCTTCAGACATGCAGTTCCTGGTCTCACCACTTTCAGCTGCAATTAGTGCCTTGAATGACATTTCCAGTACCGTGCTCTTCGGCCGCTGTTAAAGATGCTTAAGATGTTAAGCTTAAAGATGAAGCTTTCTGCGTGGTTATCTGTGATGTGTAATTTATATCAGAAGTAGAAGCAGAGAATAACCAGTTAATTCAGGCAGGAAGGGACCTTGGGGCATCTCTAGTCCAGCCCCCTGCTCAAATCAGAGCCAGGGCTGGGATCAGACCAGGCTACTCGTGGCTTGCTCCAGTTGAATCCTTCCAAGGACAGAGATGGCACAGCCTCTTGGGGCAAGCTTGATGACCTTCATAGGCTGTGAGGGTCTGTTAGATCCCCCCAAATCTGTCCCTTCTCCAGGTTGAACTAGTCCAGCTCCTCCAACCTCTCCTCATGGGGCGAGTGCTCCAGCCCCACCACCATGGGGGGGCTTCCCCAAGCTCCTTGCACTTTGACCACGTCTTTGCTGTGTTGGGGCCCAAAACTGGATGCAGTATCTAGAGGTGGTCTGACGAGTGCCGCATAGAGGAGCACAATCCCTTCCCAAAAGCTTATGAATAAACATTAGGAGTAGCCACAATGCAGTCAAGCTCTTTGCCATAATAGTCTTATTGTAAAGGGCGCTGAGGAACACAGAGAATAGCTGTGTATAGGCTCAAAAAACTTAAAATAATTGCAGGGTTAGAGACAAGCATACTCCCCCATCACTTCCACAGATCTGATTAAACAGCCTCTTAAAGAGGAAAAAAAGGAAGGAAAAAAAAAAAAAGAAAGTCTAATGTTGTGCTCTATTTATTTTAAAGAAAATTACTTTGCCTTCCCACAGGAAGATAATAATTAAGGAAACAAAAGAAAAAAAAATTATCGGAAGATAGGAGGCATCTTTTTTACATGTGTAAAGAAGAGCATCAGAGACTTTAATCTTTTCTGCCCCTTGTGACGTGCTTTGAAGGAGAAAGAAAGACTCTTAACTGATGGCACCTGGCAAAGGAGCTGTGATCTTCCACTCTCACCCCCCAAAGACACCCACAAAATATAGGCATTTGATGTATTCAAACACTGTGCTGATAACTACAGATCTCTGTGCAGTAGAAGGAAAAAAAAATGTCCATGAAGGCTGCCACATTTGAAGCTTTTGCAAAAATTAAAGCTGTTAATCAGTGAAGCTGTTAATGAAACAAAATGCCCACACAGATCTAGAAGAACAAGTTGGGGACAGAAAGGTAAAATTTTGAAGCTCTGCATGCAACTGTCACAATCAAGGCAAAGGAAGAGTGAGATAAACAATTTGTTTTATTCATAACCTTTCAAGTGTTTCATTTCAGTTTTGACCTTTTAAATTTTGTTTATCACATATTTTGTTTTCTGAATAACTTTAAGTAATGCATTCATCCATTACTGAATGTTTTTAAAAGGAATTCATTCTCTGTGGTTTAATTGCTGTGGAATATATACAAGAATTTTTATAAAGGGTTAAAGTTGCCTGACTTATATTAAAAATATATTTAATTAAAAAGTCAATGGAATGTTTGAATCTCAGCCCTTATTTGTACAGTCATCCTCATTTCCAAAATATTCAGACGCATGAAGATCAGATGAGCATCCATATGTTACAGAAAATTTACACTGAAATAACCTACAGGGAAGGATTATAGCAGTTTACAGGGGGTTATATCTTTAGTAATTTTAAATAGTTTTACCTGGCTTGACTTACAGCTATGAATTATAGTAGCTCTGTGGGCTAGGAAAAGCACTAGACCTATCATGCAATTGATTTTTATGTTCAAACATTTATAATGTCAGATTTGATGGAGAGAGTGCAGAGTAGTCTGGAAAGGAGGTGTTTCTATGGGTGTCCTTACACCTAGAGAAAAATCATAGTTTGAACATACACTCAAATAATAGGGTATCTAGAGAAGCAAACAGCGTGCATCAACGACACCAGTTCATTTCACAAACAAAAAAAAAAAGTGCTACAAATTGATACATTTGTATTCTGTTTTGCTGTTTTCCCAACTGCAAACAGTGGAAGAGAACTGAATAAATCAAAGGCTGTTATTACAGCAATGATACATTATATGCTACTCTACATTATCAGGAGACAATGCAATAGCATTTTTGTGGATCACTACAAGTCATAATTCCTGACAACTATGAGCATGTCCACAAAAAAGGTCACAGTTATGGGATGCCAGAGCCCACTGAATAAAATGAAGTGCAATACTGTGCTGTCATAACTGCTTGAGTTGAAAAGAGGAGTAACAATTTATTGAGTAGATTAACAATTTGAAAAAAGTCCACTGCTACAAAAGCTATTTTAATACCTGATATATTCTTACGTAAGGTAGATGGGGATAAAACCATTTGTAGAGGATTACACCAGGAGAAAAGTAGCATATGGCTACACTTACACTGCATGGGAGATGGGATCACAACACCGTTGTGCTTCACCAAGCCTGCAGCATGATTGTCGTGGTTTAACCCCAGCCAGCAACTCAGCACCATGCAGTTGCTCACTCATTCCCCCCCATCCAGTGGGATGGGGGGAGAATCAGAAGGAAAAAGGTAAAACTCGTGGGTTGAGATAAGAACAGTTTAATGGAACAGAAAGGAAGACACTAGTAATAATAATAAAATTACAATAATAATAAAAGAATTGGAATATACAAAACAAATTATGCAGAATGCAATTGCTCACCACTCACTGACCGATGCCCAGTCAGTTCCCGAGCAGCGATCCCCCCAGGCCAACTCCCCCCAGTTTATACACTGGGCATGACATCCCATGGTATGGAATACCCCTTTGGCCAGTTTGGGTCAGCTGTCCTGGCTGTGTCCCCTCCCAACTCCTTGTGCCCCTCCAGCCTTCTTGCTGGCTGGGCAGGAGAAGCTGAAAAATCCTTGACTCTAGTCTAAACACTGCTTAGCAACAGCTGAAAACATCAGTGTGTTATCAACATTCTTCTCATACTGAACCCAAAACATAGCACTGTACCAGCTACTAGAAAGAAAATTAACTCTATCCCAGCCAAAACCAGGACAATGATGCAAATAAAATTTTGGCCATGCGAACTTTATGGAGGCTATGCAAGCCACCTCTGACCATATGAAACTACTGAGACTGCTAAATAATAAGATCTGTGCAAGTAGTCTTGGGCTGTGTGGGCATAGCCTAGAAGATAGGCAGGGAGGGGAGGGCATTATCAGACCATCTGTCAGTATGTAAATAATCTTCATGGCTATGCTATATTGCTTACTGAAGGGTGAAATGATATTATACTGGTCTTCACAAAATGTTTTCCTCCTAAATTACTACTCACTAAATGTTGATGTTTAAAGAATAATAATGCTGTGGGTTGTTATACACAACTGATACTGGCTAACACGTTTACTTCCTGGTTTTAAATGTCTTTAAATTTCTTCATAGGACTAGGTATAGCTGAAACAATAATTGCCTCTAATTTGAGTTTAAGTATAAATCCTGGTAAAACAAAGACACACTCCTGAGACTGCTACTCCATGCTATTTGCATGGGCAAAAGCAGCTTATCTTGTTTTTGTAGAAGTGGTGTGTGAGGGTACTGATCATGTATTCATATGCAATCACGTAATCACAGAGCCAAGGTTACTGAAGAACTTACTACTTTGAGCTTTTCCTTTGTACTTCTTCTGGGGGCTGTTATTGCAGAAACTGTGCTAGTTCATAACTTGGCATATTAACTTAAACTGGCCACCAATTTGCATTTACATTTTTATTTTCAGGCTTTAGCTGCGCTAGCTGAGGGCAAGACATGTTGCCTGGTGAAGGAGTAGAGCAGATAGCTAGAGCCTAAAACCTTTGCAGTCACTGCAGCTAAATCCAACAGAGACTACGAGGCACAGCTCTGGGGAGGGTGGAGGCAAGGCACAAGAGAAGGACACTGGAGATCCTGATGGGAATGTCCAGATTCAATCATAAAAGCCCTGGTGGCACAGCAGTGACATCTTTTAGGTTAAATGTAGGCTGAAAGGAGTTTGGCACCACGAGCAAGGGAATTTTTTCCTTTGTTCAGGGAACTGACAGTTTGGCCATTCTTCAGCAGCTTCTCTTTTGGAGGAAACTGGTTTACAGAATTCCATATTTCGGTTTAATTGCTTAGGTCAAAAACAATAACAGCTTAGACTGCAGCCTAACCTGTGTCAGGTTCATGTCCTGTACAGAAAGCCAGTTCACCCCAGATTTCACTGAAGACAATTATGCTTATTGTTTATAGTCCACTGTGGTAAATTTAATAAGAAAGTCTTGATTAATTTTCTTAAATCATCTTGCTGGGAAGAGCTATTGGTTCAGACAGCATTCTCAACAAACAGACATTGTCAAGAAGGGATGTAATCTAGTCTTAAATAACTTCGTATCATACTAGACAAGATGGCAGAACTAGAAAGGAGAGAGGGGTATCATCTATATGAACACAGAAGATAAAATCACCCACTTCTCAGATCAATATGCCAGTTCAAACAGTCTAAATGGAAGTGTTGCACAGGGACAAAAGCCATTGAGCTCAGATTTAATACCTCAGTTAGGAAGACTTTAGTCTCTCAAGTACCTAAGTTACCAACACGATGTAGACTGCCATGTCTTCAGACTTGTGAACAGTTGCACAACTCTCATAATCAAGTCGGGCCCAGGTCTAGCCTGATTATGGTCTCTTATTTGCAATACAGAATGAACTAGGTCACGTAATTCTTCTGCGATTATGAGCATGGAGGGAGTGTGGCTTTTTCTACTTCTCCATGTTTCTCATAATGTTATCTGCCTCTGTTTTGCTGTCTTTTGTTCATTTTCTTCTCAGTATGCTAATCATTTTTCAAATAAAGCATTATGGATCACAGTATTTGTCATGTTCCTCATCAGTTGAGAGCTTATTCTAAATTTAGATGTAGTTGGTTATCAATGCTGACTACTGTTTGCTTTTTTTATTTATTGGCATCCCTCTGTGGGTCTAAGTCTGGAAAAGCTTGTGTATCTCTAGGTAGCTAATGATACAGCCTTCTTCATCATAGTTTCATTTTTCTCATCACAGTGTCATATCATTAGGTTATATTAAATCAATAGTCAGCTCTGTCAGTCTCAATGTGTTTGATAACTGTGGAATGTATTACAGTCTCCTAGTGAACAACCAAGTGGAGCAATACTTAAAGGCAACACATTTTTGTACTGGGAAATTAGAAAAAAAAATCTACAAGTGTGGGGTCTTTGACTCTATTTAGATTCAACTTTTGGAGAGTACCAAGCTCTGCTGACACCAGTAGTTCTTCTCTGTCGCTTTTAAGCATAACTGGAGCATAATTCAAATTAACAACAACAACAAAAGTGCTATGCTTATAATCATCAGATAATACTGGGTGACAGAAAATGCACTGGGTGACAGAAGCTGTACTGACAGCTATCTTGCCTTTACTCCCATGATTTCTTCACTTTTCTCACATTTTCCCTATCTTTTATTAGTCTGTGTGTGTCAGTGTCTAACATAAATGAGCTTGGCCTCAAAGCCTCACGGATCTACACATGTCACTTGAAATAAGTGGCTTACCTTGATGCAAGGTTTGGATTACTGAATAAACCTGCAGATTATTATCTTTGCTACTTTTTTTTAAACTTTTTTTTTTCTATTTTTATCTTTTCACTACTGGAGTTCATTCATTTGAATTCTTCAGTATGGGGAAATTCTGAGTACTGCTTCTTACTGTTATTGTAAGAATCCAGAAGGTGAAGTATTTCCAGGTCAAAGCACTTCCAGTAATATTTTCATAATACCACTGCTGGTATGTTACTGATAAATTGCAACAGCTATGCTAATGGACCCAATACTGCCTCCAGTCCTGTTTGACATCTTCATTAACGATCTGGAGGGGCAGAGTGTACCCTCAGCAAGTCTTCAGGTGACACCAAACTGGGAGGAGTGGCTGATATGCCAGAGGGTCATGCTGCCATCCAGAGGGACCTCAACAGCTGGAGAAAGGGGCTGTAAAGGAACTTCATGAAGTTCAACAAGAAGTGCAAGATCCTGCATCTGGAGAAGAACAATCCCAGGCATCAGTGTATGCTGGGAGCTGCCCAGCTGGAAAGCAGCTTTGCAGAAAAGGACCTGGGGGTCCTGGTGGACACCAAGTCAAACATGAGCCAGCAATGTGCTCTTGCTGCAAAGAAGGCGAATAGTATCCTGGTCTGCATTAGACAAAGTATTGCCAGCAGGTCAGAGATTAATAAAGGTTTGTGCCCTGTCTCTCTATCTTAAAAATCAGCAATATATATGAGTGTTTGGGCCTCATTCTTCATGAAATTGGAGTTGTTCAAGTGTGTTGCTAAAACCTATCAAGGTTGTAGAAAAACAAAAGTTAGTCACCTGGTCTAATTTAGCCCCTGGAGTAACCTTCCACTCTTCATTAAGTATGCACCAAGGATCCTAATTTCTTCAAAGCAAAGTTAGCAATTGTGAATATCCCTGTAAGGGATAATTAGACTTTACAGTAATCAACTGTGCCTTTTGATTTTAAAGGTCAAGAATTACTCCAGCATGTCCCTGACACCTATTCACTTTAAGAAGAAAATAATTAATAGGCAACTGAAAATAGGGATCGCCTAGGCAATATTTCCAAACTTTTGGGTTAAATTAAAAGGAAACATTAGTTTTGAGAAGTCAGGAGCATACTAGCTGCAGTTTCAATCTGTTTCTGTTCATGAGCCATACAAATTGTAATAACACCCTTGGGACTCTTTACTGACTAACGTGGATGGGGATGTCCTTTGGTACCAAACAATCAGGTATGTGAAATCTTTCTAACAAATTCAGAAAATTCTGAGTGATCATTGATGTTGCAAACAGAATTCTAAATTTCTTCATTCCTCTTTAGACTTCTATTTTCATCTTTATAAGGTGATTTTCTAATTACTCTCTATTTGCTTTCACCCCTTTCTCCCAAAGAATTCTAGAGGGACACACATAAACATTTGCTGTTTCCCTGAATGCCTGAAATGTTGTTGCACCTGCGTTTGTACCAGTATTCACTTTCCAAAAGAACATTAGGAGAAAAAAGGTCTGGAAGAACAAATGCTTACCCTAAACCCTGCTCAAGTGCTTGCTTGTTTTGCAATATATATTGACAGCTGAACCTGCAAACTGTGAGGCTGATCATGCACATGTTTCTTAAAAATCATACATGAATTAGCCCTTGATTTGATATTGCACAAGTAGTCATCTTAATAAACTAAACCTCTACTTTACGCATTAGGATATTTAATTGAGAGCCAATGTTGTGGCAGAGTACATAATATGTGCAGAATTGTCACAGTTTTTCTGTCAAGAACTTGCAGTGTAGAATGGCTATTACAAAATGTATGAAATATTTCTCTAAATGTTGCGAAGTCATGCTGAACCTACTTCTTTCTACAAATTCAGTTTCTTATTGTGAGAATGTATTAAACATTTTAAGCACCTCTGTGGGTCTCAATAGCATTTTAAATGTTTCTGTTTATTATTGGTAGCTCTAAGTACTTTCTCTGGTGTTTGTGATTAACTGATTTAATCCATTACATGATTTTGAATGAAACATCAATTTTGTGAAGACATGTTTCCAAGCCTCTATAAAATTTGGTAACCCAGTCCATTTATAGCATCTTTAAGTGACTCATTTTAGTTCTAATTTAAGACATTGTAAAAAAATAAAGGTATTGTGAGCATGGTAATTTTGCAAAACATTTTAAAAACACCTAAACATTATAGATCTCATTTTTCTAGCTAAACTTCTTTGGTGAGTTATTTCTCTTCCTCTTGCATTGTTTAATTCAGCAAAGACCAACTGAAGCTAATTTAGATGGACATCCAAGTAGAAAACCTTTTACCAGTCTTTGCTTAAACATGTTGGAAAAAAGGTTTCACTGAAGTGTGAGAATAATGTATTACATATATCTGTAAAGATTATATATGTTTGTTAAAGATTGTTAGATTTTTAAAGCAGTATTATGTAAAATCTTTGATCGCTGTTGAAGTTTTATATTTTCATCATTATTATTTTGTGGCTCAAAGTCCTCACTAAGGCTTGTGCTTGGACAATACAGGAATTGGGAATTACTCGTTATTAAAATTCCTTACTTTATCAATTTGTTACCATTTACTGTAATTCTCTTATAGGTGTATTTTGCTGGAAACTTGGTAAAGTGCAAATCTAGGGTGAGAGACATTTTCTTCCCACTAATACATTTTTTTTTGACACACTAGGTGGTTTTGCCTCTCTTTCTCAGATAAGTTCAGACAATTTATGTACAATTTGTGTCACAGAAACTGTTTGATATTTCACAGTGTTGAACTGGTTGATTAATGACGGAAGAAATGTAAATTACTAAACCAATCACTTCTAAAATTTGGGATAACATAGAACATATTTTTAAACTGAGCCCTCCCCAACTGATTAATTCTTTCCAAGACCTTTGCAGAGCCTATGAAGACAAATTGGTGGTATTTTTAGAGAATTTTTATATTATTACATAGGTAGAAGAAGAAACTGTTGCCTTTCCTCTGGCTCCAGAGACATTAAATACCCCAGACAAAGGGCTGATGTAGATATCCTCATAAGGTCATCATTGTTATTCTATCACCTTCCTATGTGCCAGCTTTTGGACTTGAGAACAATTTTTCAGAAGAACTTTTCATGAAGGTACCAAACTGCAAGTTGAAAGTAAAATTTAATTTGTTTGTCATGAGCCCAGAGGCTGGCTTTGCCTGACCCTGCTTGGAGGTGACCACAAGTGTAAAGCGTCCAGTTTTAATCAAGGTCATTCACAAATATAAATCTGCTTCCACTTCAGATTAGGGCCAGAATGTTAGCTAATGTAAATTAATACATATCTACTGAGATCAATACTGATTCATACTTCTTGCAGCCTGGCTCCTCCTTACTCTCCACTTCACATTCCTCCTCTGCTGACAGTGGTAGGAAAGAACACACTCATTTGTCTTTTTTACTGTGCTGGTTTTGGCTGGGACAGAGTTAATTTTCTTCACAGTAGCTAGTATGGGGCTATGTTTTGCATTTGTGCTGAAAACAGTGTTGATAATGACGAGATGTTTTTGTTACTGCTGAGCCAAAACCAGTACATTTACTCAATGTCATTTCCATTATTTCTTATTCGAGTTCACTAAGTAAATCTTTTCTTTAGCTACCTTTCCACTGGGACTTTTCCAGTACTCAGGTACCTTCCTTTACCTTCCCAACCTGTCCTTCTAGGAAACCTCTACCTCAACTTCCATAGTAGAAAATCAGATTTTCCAGGCAGGGATTTTAATTCACATGATGTATTGCCATTGTGTAATATTTTGTTGACTAAAACCCAACAAAACTTACTCCAAAATACAAACATTTGAAATTCAGGAAGTTTTTCTTTACCCTTAAATACACTTAAGTTGTTATTGTTCTTTGAATACATTTATTGCTTTTCCATAATCTTTTATGGTAATTAAAAGTTATAAACCACAGCTATGGAAGGGTGATCCTGTTTTTTAATGAAATATGACATGTTGAATTGTCCAAAGAAATAGAAAAGAATATATGTTAGATGGCTACAAAAAAATGCATTTGTACACTTATGCTTTGATAAAAAGAAATCTGACTGGCTAAAAATTATAATGTCAGTATTTCATAGTTTTAAAAGTACTCTATAATGAGATCTTGATTTGAATGTGACACATAAGGATATGTACTTACTATAGCATCACTTGGATTTTACAGTGGAATGAGTCAATTACCTCATCAGCATAAACCAGAAACAAATAAATATAAACACATTTTATAGTGATAATGTTATCTGAACTTATTTAACTGATGAATAAGACTGATCTGAGAAGTTAGTGTCAAGAGCTTCATTGGTACAAACCAACACAGCAATGCCAGTGAAACCTGCTGATTTGAATCCCCCATCCCCACTCCTGTGAACTAACTGTCCGTCTTGGTAGAGCCTAATTTACCGCCTACTGGAAGTCACGAGGGAAAAAAAAGTAAATATATATGTATCCCATTATAACTTGAAAGATGTGGGTCTTATAGCCCGGGGAATGAACACGCCACAGCCAGCACCACCAAGCTGTGCTGTGCTGCCGATGGAATAAGCACCAGCCCTCTGTGAAGAAGGCGTGCGGTACGCTCGCTAACAGGAAAAGTAATGAGCTGAACAACCTCAGCCCATTACCTTGAATGGAGTTTACTCTTTGTCCTCCCTCTCTATGGCTTGGTAATAGCGTGGGCAAGAAGGAACACGCAGAGACACATTTAGTCATTTTCAGCATTTTTGGTACAGCAGGAGCTGTTGCTGTAGACTCTGCGGCTGTAGGAGGGCTGATCTCTATTGAAAGATCAATACAACAGCCCTCTAGTTCTCATTTTGAAAGGAGCCATTGTCACCTGGCATCAAAATGATGCTTTAAAAATGCTGAATATGGTTTGCTCCTCTCTTCGAGGGCCAGGTTTTACCAGCCTAACCCAGACTGAGTATTATCCAAAGGCGACTTACACCAGCAGCAAGACCTAAATGTTTTCACACATTTAGCTTCAGAAATTTGGAGCAGTAATAATTTTGGTTTTCCTCCTTAAAAAAAGATTTTTTTCCTATGCATCATTTCCACTGGATCACTTTGGGAGGAAAACACAGCAGATGAGCACATTCAGGCATTCTGAAATCTCTGTGTATTGAGAACCTTGTGCTGAAGAAATGCTTATAGAGCACTTCAGAACTTTAGGGATGGTATAAAATAGTCACCTTTCTAGTTACAGATTTGCATGCACAGAGTCATTGATAGATAAATTCCAGAGAACTTCACGGTCTCCACCTTACTTCCAAGTAGTTTACAATGTAGATTTATAAAGCTGTAATTAATGACGTGTATCGTAGCATCTCTCCCTTCATAATTTCACAGACTGTTACATTAGGGCAAGCAGGATGAGACCACGATTTTCTCCACATTTTCATGCAGCCATTTGACCAACAGAGACTGAAGGAGCTGGATATGATAGAGGTTGCCTTCAGAGGTTTTGGGACTCAAAATCTGGAGACCAAAAAACGTCTGAAAAGGGCTGATGGGTTGTTAGTGTATTTTGAAAGTGAAGTTATTTCTAATAATTGGTGACAGATTTATTCTTGAAATCTGCATGCTTCAATTAAGAAAATGTTGAGCAAACAGCATAAGTCATGAACAAATAAAATGTAAAATAAAGATCAGATATAATTTTAAACGTTCATATAATTTCAGCTTTGTGATTCAGGTTTGAAGAGCCTACAAACTAAGGAGTTGAACTTTGAAAAAAACATACATCTGACACATTCTATGAAGAATGTTAATTTACAATAACTCAGGAGATATTATTAGATGTTAAGATATGTAAAACTACTAGTCACTTTTAAAAGAAATCTTTGCCAACTGTGTAGTTTTAAGTCCGTTTTTAATGGCAAAATATGCTCTTTTCAGTAGCATATTACTTTCTAGTACCATGATCCCATGGTACTAGAAAGATAAGTCCTTTTTATTTAAAGAACAAATCTAATTATCTTTCCTTATAAAATCTTAGCTGTGCAACCTCTTTCAATCTTTCTGTTTCCCAAGCTCCTTACTTTACAGTTGAATTTCTGTTTTCCCAGTATCATCAACACAAAAATCTTGTGTTGGAAGAAAATGAAAAATCTGAAACAGTTCCTAAATGCTAATAACCTTCTCACTTCTCACAGAGTTCAGAACAGTAGAATAAAATTAGCACTTTTCACTTAGTTTAGTAATCCAATTAATTAATTAATTAATAACATTAATGTTATTAATTAATTATACTTCTTTGGATTTTGCGTGTTCCATTGAATTAGAAACTTTGTGGATAATCATATGCCACAGGAACATCAGGTCATTCTTTAGCTGTCTGTTTTGTATAAAATTAGCCCAAGGGAATGCACCATTACACTTCTAGAAGGCACCTGTCAAAAAATGCTGATCATCTTGCATGGTTCAGTTTATAACATTTTGCTTTCAAGTATGTGTAATAGATAGGTATTAGATGAAAAAATTATACTACAGGAATACTAAATTCAGACTTCAACTTCTGTTTCTGCAGGACGATTTATTTCATTTATTCCCATTATTACTGTAATCAATTAATTAGCTTCTTTGTACTCCAAATGTGATAGAAGATCCCCCCATGATAAATGTGAGTGCTGTATTCTTGCCTAAGATAAATATAATTATACATACAACTAAATTATTATCCTTTGCTAGCTAGAACCTAATAAACATGATGATTTTCCTAAGATGAATTATTTTCTTTTTACTGTATAATTATAAAGTCAGTTGCTGCTCTGGGAAATGTATTCTGGTTTTAAAGGTCAGAGAATTGAAAAACCCTTTCTCAAATCAAGTTAAGAGCAATGTTTAGATCTGAAAGAGGACATTCCTCTGCTGAGGAATTCAAGCAGGTTGCTTGCAGAACACACTGAAGGAAAGCCCATCCAGTTTTGGAGAGCTTTCTTTTGGAATAGCCTTTGTTTGATCCAACAGCCATCTATCTTGCATGTTCCACTGTGTAACGTGAACCAGGACAAAGTAAAGTGGGGAGAAGCAAGAGATTTATTTAAAAAACTCAGGTTTGACCTGAATGTGCCTCCACAGCACAGAGAGGAGGCTTCAGAACTCCCTGCAGGGGGGATCAAATTCAATATTTTTCACCTTTCTTAAGGACACGACTGTCTGTTCTGGGGAAGAGGATGTACAAAATAAGTGGCATTGCAGCTCTACCAAAATACCAAAAGAAAATCATGTAATTAGCCAGAGAAAAGGAGTGTGACCCCAGGCACTAAGTGTGGCAGGTACACCCGCCCTGATAGAGACTGAAACATCTTGACTGCTGAAAGAAAAGTGTTAAAACTAGAAGCAGCGTTTTGGGGATCGAGCTGCCCGGCCGCGTGGTGGCTGTGGTCACGGTCACACACACACACCTCAGCCAGTGACGACCATCACGAACACACCTCAGTCGAGGGACAGGAAAGGCAAGGCCCTTGGGTTGACAGACTAGGCCCTCAGCCAATGAAACGCCTCGGTCGAGAGAAGTTTCCGGACCGCTGACCATCTATGACCACAGATCAGATTCGACTAGGGTATAAATGGAGTCCCGCCAGAGGACAAATCCAGTCGGCCCTCCTCAGACCTGTGGGAGACTCTTCCCTTAGGTCAGGACACCATCGAAGGAAACTCCCCGACGTTGAGTGCCTCGCCTTATCGGTGAGTGATTTTGCATTTTGAGTCATCGTTCTAAGCTTAGACATGGTTATAGCTCATGTAGTGATAGTTCCCAGCTGACATCCTGAACCTGTAAATAAGTTTGTCACAGTGTTAATGGCCTAATATTCCTGTCCAGTCTGGCTGTTATATCTCAATACAACATAACATTCCTGTTCAATTTGACTGTTACATTTTGCTATCATTAAAGAAAATTGACTTTTGAAATATATCACTAACTGTGTAGTGTTTCTGTGATACTAAGTAGGGAGGAAGGGAATGAAAAAAAGAGGTCTGATGTCCAGTCCCAACTCCTATATTCTTTGTGCATTTTGGATACGTAAGGTTGGGGATAAAATGCATAGGCAATCCTAAAAATGGAAGTCAGGGTGACCTGAGTTTGGCAGGCAAGCAGGTAAAAGAAGGAGTACATGATGGTTTTCATTCCCACCTTACAAGGGAATGATCAGTACAAGGAATAACCACCATGCACCTCTCCTCAGAGCACGGAGCGGTGGGGAGTCTGCGGCTTCAAGCTTCCTCCCAGTCTCTGGAATATTCTGTTGTCTCAGCACAGCAGGTCTACTCTAAGGCTATTGGGCCTGAACTTGAATGTAGCACTCTTCATTCTATTTTCTGAGCCACAGTTTCAAAAATAAGGTGCAAAACCCACTGTCACAGTACCCACATCATTCTTGGAGTTAGCTCTATATGGAGCTTGGCATTCAGAAAAAGGAACAATATATAAGCCCTAGAGCTGGAATGTGGTGTGCAGAGGAGGTTGTCACCCTGCCACTCAAAAATTCACTGAGAAAAATGTGCCTGGCTCCCTGTGGGCCCTTTCAGAGCTCTGGCTTATAAAAATAAGTACCTATCAAATATCACATCTCTAGAGACATCTTCATAAGGGCTGAAGAAACTGGCAATCAATCACACTACAATAAAAATACTCTTATGGGCCTTATTCCCCAAGGATTAAATAGAATTTTTAACCCACTTTCACCCTGGTAGGAAAAGACATGAAAAAACATACCAACCCAAAACTCTGGATTCACATTTTAAAGCCAGAATAACTCCATTGTACAAAAAAAAAGTAACAGTCTATCATTTAAGTTACCACTTAAAACTTCAGAGAGTTACTTTCCCATTTTGATTGATGCTGTCTCTGATATTCTCAGCAAGCAACAGCTGAACCCTTCATAATTAAATGAGGACATCTAAGAGGTTGGGTTTTGGGTGTCTGTGGTGGGAAGTTCCTGGACGTGTTGTTAAGACAGAATGGCATGTTACATACAGTAAATACAAGACTTCAGACAGAGGAAATGAAATGAAGGCAAGCTGATTACAACTTTCACACTACATACAGTACCGGAGTGATACAAATGCCAGAGGAGAACACAGTGACAGATGCTAGAGAAACTGTTCAGTACTGCAAACCTTTGGCTGCTATATGACAAGTAATACTAGGTGTCTTAATGGAAAATTGTTGTGAATGCTGTGACACTGACAGCTAAGACTGCCTTGTAGAAGACCCAGTGATTACTGGACTCCCAGAACAACTTTGGCATTTTTAGAAAAAAACCCTTCATTTTATGTGTTTGCACATTTTTTTATTGTTATTGTTGCTGTGACTAAAGTTTAATGCAAAAGCTCAACAGATAAGTTTTAAAAAAAGTGAACAGCATCAAACCAGGATGAAGTTTCAGGCAGGAGAATGGTTGTAACAGTGAAGTCCCCTCTATTCCACTCAGCTGTTAAAATATAAAGACCATGGAGATGTCGAGGTGACCTGTGGGCAGCAAGATTAAGATGCATTGTATTTCCCTGGGCTATTGTCACAGGAAATTCTCTGTCTCTTGTTTCACATAATTGTTAGAGATTCCCTCTGTAATCTTTTTTTTTTTTTTCTTCTCCACATTGAATGCTTTAGCTCCAGCAGAGAAAAACATATTAGCTTATGTCTCACCAACCATATTAAAATCACAAATCATGTTTGGGGACCAGATGTACAGGCAGATTGAACATAGTGGGGAATCACGTATTTCAAAAATCTACACGAAGAGTTGTTGGAATCTGGGTACTTCTATCTTATATTGTCACTTTTACCACCATTACATCAATATTTTTCCCAAGGGACAGAGATTTTTTTTTTTTCCCCTATATTTTGGCAACATCTTAACACTTCTCCATTTGCAAAACCTTATGCACAATGCCGTGGCTTAAACAAGACCTGTTTCCATTCACGGTCTTACTGAGGGGTTTGTGTCACCTGAAAGTCCACATCCATCTGACTGGAGCTGTGTATGTTCCCCCAGGGGGTTCCAAGCCACAGTTACCTAGCAAGAACAAGGGACCTACAAGCAAGAGAAAGGCTACATTTGTTTCTGACTATACCCAGTGACTTCAGTCAGATTGTCTGGGACATTAACAGAATTGCAGATTTTGGCCTCAGGAAGCCAGTTAACGTCTGACATTATTTACTTACAGATAGTCTAACAGCCATTAACTCAAATTACTCTCCTCACTTTGACTTCTCCAGAATCAAGGATGAGCATAAATGGTGGCATATATCCAGTTCCTGAATCTACTTCTAGTGTTCGAATGAAATATTTCTGATGTCCTTACTTATTGTTACACTATCAAGTGGTCAAGTTTGAGAATAAAGCTCACAAGAGTAACAAAGGTGAAAAATGCCCTGATACATTGTTATAATGTAAATATATATACATCAAGTATACGTATTTTATATATCTCTCTGTATACACATATATGATGTATTAATATTCAATAAAACCTGCTTCTAGGTTATATTGTGGTATAATAATTTCGGCAGTAAAAACGCCTATGTTACCTCCTGTCATACTTCTCCATTCGTATGATAGAATATTTATGAAGGAGCTATGCTATTTGAGAAAATAGTGTCAATTTAGGTTTACATTCCACCTGTAAGAATCTCAGTGTGACATGAAGCTAATTTTTCCCCATTTTCCTGTCCTTTGCTCTGAACAGAAAGACTCTGTATGTGAAAAAAAAGGCATAGTCTCAAAGGCCTCTTTGACTGGCCTGAGACAGCACAGCTCAAGGGTGGTTTTGCATGGGGAATCAAAGTAGGTGCTAGGAAACTCCAGACCGTGGGAGAAGTGGAAGAAGAAAATCACCTTTGCCTTTCACTCAGCATACAAGCCAAACCCATGTCCTGTGCTATCCTCAAGTCTTCTTTGGGGCCTGATAAAAGAAGAACTAATGTCCGTCTTGTGATTCCTGTGATGATTTCCTGGTGTACAGGCTATTCTTTACTTTGTAGAGTTGATGGAACATGGGAACCACTGGAAGTGCTAGTGTGGGCTTCAGAAAGCTCCTGTGAATATCCATGGTTGTGTCTGCATGATCACACAGGTGATGTTGTCAGTTTGAGCCCTTGGGAATTTCTTAGAGAAACAGAAAAATACAAAATATGATAAAAGAGTTAGACTTATATAATACCTTGATACAATGTGTTTCATTTGTATATCTGCACTTAAAGCAGGGATAGCTAGTAATTTCCACACTCCATTCAGGAGAACTAAAGCACAGAAATACAAAATGTTTTGCCCAACATTACCTTGTGTAGCAAAAGTGACTGGAAAGGAAGCCCAGTCACCTGATTGCAGCCTTGTGGTATATACTTGGAGCTGAATGTGTTATGGTATTTCCAAAAAACACAGTACAAAAGGCTTAATAGAAGAAAGTTCCACTTTAAATAATGAAAAAAGTGCTTCAATTTAATTGTTTAACCAGTCGTTATTAACTTACAAAGGTATTTTTCCACTACCTGTGGCAGAGAGAGGGTGAGAGACAAAAGTGAGACTACCTTACGTGTGCTCATGAAGTAGAGTTTACAGTGAAGTAGACTTTATAGTGACAGAGGCAATTGTCACTTGATGGTGCTGTGGCTCCATGGCTGTCTTTTTCCAGCTTTTCCATATTGCCACATCTCAGATGCAGAGTGTAAATCTTCTCCAGCAAACACAGATCTCAAAAGTTCAAATAAAGACCATAATATCAAAAGTGCCTTTAGCATGGAGCCAACCAACAGCAAGGCACTCAGGACTGAGGAAAAGATGTATGCTCTGTCAGTGTATAGTGGGTGCTTGATGGACGGCTTACAGAATGGATACAGTTAGGTTCCAAGTGCTAAATGTAACGAAGAAATATAAGAAGATGATGAAACAAGTCATCTGAAACCAAGAACTGAAAGTTTAAAATGTCACCAACATTTTCACTCCAATTTTACATCACTTTTTCTTGTGTCTTGACATTGACTTTGGATACAAGTGGTAAACCTTTGAAGCTGGACAGTGAGTTGTAAAAGCGAATGGAAACGCTCACTCTTGAGAATGAACATAGCGTCAAACATTTACACCTACAGAGAGAACATTAGCATAATTAGAATAACTCAAACAACGACATTTTTAGAGGCATTTTGGAAAAAAGATTGAAGTTTTCAGGGAATAGTTACCTAAAAGTATGTTTAGATATTAATGCACAGGTTTTCATTAACCCCTCTCCCCAAACAAAGTCCCAACCCATAATTTTTTAACAAAATCAATTTTCTGTTTTCTTGGTTATTTTTATTTGGAGATGGAAAAGAGGCAGCTGGGCAAAATAAATATAGAATGCCTGATTAGTAACATTGCCCATCACTTCCATTTTTAAGACCCTGATTTTGTTTGTTTATAAGTTTGCCAAACTTCAGCCATCTGGACTGAAATTTCCCAGCCTGTAGGCTGATTAAAAGAAAAGGAAAAAAAAAAAAAAAAAGGGAATAAAGCTATCCAGGCGTTTTTAGGGATTAGAATACAGGAGAATACTTTGTTCCACCATTGTAAAGGAAAAAAATGGTGACATTTTCTTTGAAAATTCTGGTCCTTTTTCTGCTGTAGTGAAAGAACTTGAAATGTAGTAGAGACAGGGCCCATATAGGAAATGTGACTCTTTTTTCTGTTACGAAAATCTGCACAAGTAGGTCAAATTTAAAGACTTTCATTTTTTAATGTTGCAGTACACACATGCCCTCTGAAGACTCGTTTGCTTTAAAAATTTGAAATCTTCAAAGATTTCAATCCCACTAGTCATGCTTCAATCTGGGGACAGAGAGTCCTTGAACCTATAGCTGGGCTCTTGTGGGCCACACAAAGTGCCTGTACTGATTGTGCATAATCCTGATTTTCCATGGGGCTGTTTTGAGCACTTAACTTTGCAACTCGAAGAATAGACTTTTAATGAACAGTTTTAAGTAAAACCTGCGCTATACACAATATCAGGAGTGGTGAATTCTTTTGAGAAGAATAATATTGAAGATTAAGCTTATCAGAGACGTGCAGTTTTCTGTATGTTTCCAGTGGAATACAGAGATAGTAATCCTGATATTTTTAAAGTATACTTATTTTTTCACAACACACACAAAAAGGAATCTATTTTGATGAGATATTGTATGGTAGCTTTGAACTAGGTTTTACACCTCAGGATGTTTTCTGTAGGCTTTACAGGACTACTATCTAGAAGGGTTTTCTTAATAGGAAGAGACAGTCTGAGGATGTGTACAATGAACTAGGTCTTGTTCAATTTTTGCTTCTGCTATAATCTGTGAAGTTGGGCAGCATATTTAAGTACTTAAGCAAATGCATGCATTTAAAATTATCTTTGACTTCAACAAATACTTAAGTATCTGTCAGATAGTGGCAAAATGGAGTCTTGACTATTTTACAGTCTCCCTGCTACAAAATAGGGATGGGATTTTCCAGTGTATCCCTTCCTGTTTTTCTGCAGATTATTTAGATTGTAGAAACATTTCACTTCCTTCGTGTACAACATTATCAACCACTTATAAAGCCTTGCATACTTATGTAGTATGAGAGCACACATTTAATGCCTTAAGCACACATTTAATATCTTTCACAGCAGATTAAGCATTTAACATTTTGCATAAAAATAACTGTCGTGATTTCTGGTAAGGTTTTAGTGAAAATCAGAATAGTGTATGAAGGATGAACTGCAAAGAACAGACAGATATGTTCAGAATACTTGCTGTGAGAAATGCAGAACTGATAGCAGATGCTTGTAAGAGTAATCAAACAGCAGACTCATGAGGACAAGCATACCACCATAGTTATGATGAATATAATGAATAAAAAGGCGTAAGGTACCCTTGATGTATAATGAAGACTATAAACAAAAAAAAAAAAAAAAGAAAAAAAATGCTTACACTGTGAATTTCCAAGCAGTAGCATAGCAAAATTAAGGATATAAAAAACCTGCTGGAAGTTGGCAGTTCAGAAGGGAAGAGATATTAACCCCAGGGTGATTTCCATCTGTTACTCCTAACTAATTTGAACCAGCTGAAGTCAGGCAATGTAATATAAGTATATGTATACTAGACAAAATTATAACTTTAACTCCTTTACACCCATACAATGTATTATAAAAGTAGGTTTTATTTTACCCAGGAGGAAAAAAAAAAATTCTTTTTGCTTTGGTTCTTTCTTTTATCTTCCATACCATCATCTATGTATTTCAAATATATCTAGTCATTAAGTAGTTGATGCTCTAATGAACTTAAATTACTGTTGCAATGAATGATAATTAAAAATCAGTGTATAACAATCAATCAGCCATCTTTCTATTCTGATCTTGGGTGTAGCTTCTAAATGTTGCTATAAACAGATTAATGTAATGATATACCTTAAACTGAAAAAAAAAAAAATCATTCTGGATTTTAGCAGAGTTAGGTTTTTTTCTGTATTTTACTTCTGACTTCATTTTGTTCGTCAGTAGGCAGAAATAGAGATGAGTGCCTTTCAGAAAATGCATAGTAACAATCCTGTACTACTGTGCCAATGTGTAAAGGTCATAGTGTATCTGTGCTAAGGGCAAGAAACTGCATCCAGATTTCCAAGCTTAGCTCCTCCATCCCCATACTCCCAGTGCCCTGCATTTAGGAGTGGAAGTACCATTTATTTTATAAACAAAACAAGCTTTCTTTTTTACTTTGCCAAAGCCAAAAGTAGCAGTTTCAGTTCTGTATCTATGGCTTTGGAAATGTGTACAAAGTAACTCAGTAAACAGAGTATTTTTAATTGATTTAAAAATAATAATTCCAAAAGATTTGGTGTGTCAGGATCATTTATTTGTATATATTTGTGTATATTTATACAGCCTGTGTTACAAAACCCATGAGAATTACCTAATGAATCTAAACTATAAACATTTTTCTTTCCACTGGGAAGGGAAGCAGGTGGATATGCACTGCCAGAAGTGCTAACCGACCCATTTGTCATTTGGGTGGATCTGCTGCAGAGACCTGTGTTATTCTGAGGGCAGAAGAGAGAAATGACACCTGGACATGCTCAGCATGAGGTGTTGGGCGCCTTCTAATACCACCTCTGCTCTGTGCTTTATAGCGCCAAGCTCACAAAATTAATCCGAAGGCATAAATGCACACATTCACACACTGAATGCAACATAAAACCGCTTAAGCGGTCAGATATTTATTGTTCTTTGCCCCACAAAAGACAGAGAAAAGTGGCTGTTTGTCCCAAAGCTGTTTTTAGAGCCAGGTTGACAGAAGTCACAGCAAACTGTAACCGCAGTACCCTCAGTAACCCTCGCATCCGACTGCTGGATCTGGTAGGGCTGAAGTTAGCACCTAGCGGCAAACCGTCAGTGTAATTTGTATCACCTTCTGCATCTACAGAGATCTGACGTGTATTGGTTGATGATTTATGCTTACCTACCACAACCAGCCATAGCGTATGTTTTATTGGAGTGCAAGGCTGTGTTTTTCCCCCTGCATCCCGTAAGAAGCCCCGTCCCCCGTTAGTCAGCAGCCCCCTTCAGTCTGCCAGGCTTTCTGGGGAGAGCTGCTTGACTCCCCTCTGGATTTCACCCCACAGCAAGGAGCTGCTCGGTCTTTGACCATCTGAGGAGTCACAGATTTGGGTGCCCCGCTTCCCCTCACCATGTTACAGATTTTCCTTTGCCCACCACTGCTCCTTCAGCCCCGCCGGGTCTCTGCGTGCAGCGGTTGGCACGTAACCTACGAGCAACCGCAAGCTGCTGTGCGAGACCTGAAGACCCCGTCAAGTATAAAGGCCAGGAATCATCCTCTAAGCATGAAAATGTTGTCCCTCCTGATATTATTTGCCTAAATAGTTAAATGACCTTCTACTTTTGTTTCAGTATCATGAAAATAGTTTATACATAAAGGGCTGCCTCTTAATCCAGAAGACTAGATGAAGTCCTCCCAACCAAATGATTAGCCTGCGAGCTTGGATTGTTACACCGACAAATTAAAGAAACAAGGGATTAGAATTACAAATCAACCAATCAATTATTTAAAAAAAAATAATTACCCTCTTCCAACAGCATTAGATTTATTTTTATTTATTTATTTTGCAGTAGCAGAGATAACACCATTGCACTATGCGTAACAGAAGCAATTAGACTAGCTACACAGGAACCATGTCTGGCAAATATAAAAGATCTTCTTTAAAGTCTACTGAACACCATCAGGCAGGTAAGGGAAGGACTGAAATAGAAGAACAAGTTCTTTCTCTTTTCTTGAGATAACAGTTTGACATTCAGTCTTGCAAAACTGCCTACACAGCCTAGAAGATGGTAAATGAGTTGTAGGATTCAGACTTAATGTGATAGACAGGACTTAATCCAGTCCTGGCTTGCATGTTTTTTAACATGGAAAAATTCTTTCCTCGTAGGAATCCCTGAAAATTTATCTTCTATATCACATAGTCCAACCACAAGATCTCATCATCCTTCTTCATTCACAAATTCACTTAACAATTTATATGCATTTTATGCAGCTTCATAAGAATTAATAATGAAAATATTAATATGAAAAAATAATATGTTTTTTAAAAAAAACTTGCAGAGAAGAAACTAAAGGAAAAAGTTAAGACTTAAGAGAGTAAGACAGTCATTAATCAGAAGGAATATCATGCTTTTATTAGCAAAGAGAGTCAGGATAGTCATATTTGCAGCCTTCTACTCATCCTGCGATGTTGTTTGGCCAGTTTATAATGTAGGCAAACACCTGTGTTACTGTTGCTACTTTCCAGTTTCCAAATTTTCATAGTTTGCCTTCCAGGTGATACTGCAGCAAATACACAC
Organism: Haliaeetus albicilla; assembly: GCF_947461875.1. Lineage (NCBI taxonomy): Eukaryota > Metazoa > Chordata > Aves > Accipitriformes > Accipitridae > Haliaeetus > Haliaeetus albicilla. The sequence continues at coordinate 5,633,097 of NC_091507.1, forward strand.
CCAATAACACTTTCTTCATGTACTGTGTTGTTTTAATGCTCTTTCTATTAAAATTATTTCCATTACAAAGTGGATATTATCATTATGTCGACTCTAATAACATGTAACATGATATAAAACTATTATGATGTAAGTGGTATCAGAGGTTCTATATTCAGCATAGATTATTAATTGATGCTATCTCAGTATGCTCAGTGGGGTGAAATGGAGGAGCAATAAATAGCAATAGTTCTGGTGGCCTATATTCACATCTCATGCTGGATTCATTCCAAAGGCCAGTCCTTCATCTTGTTATGAATGGCTATTTCAGCTGGAGCCCTGAAAATGGCCAGATACAATGTGAAACATTGCTTTCTCATTTCAAAATTGACTGTAGAAACAGACGTACCTTTTCCATGCCAAGCTAGCGGACTAGGACCGGTGGGAGAAAGCTTTGATCTCAACCAATTAACTCAGGATTTTCAAATAATGGGTGATTTTATAGTAGTATTTCTTGAGGAAAATAAAGAAAGCATATTGGTGGTGATTATATATGCTCTAAAATTACTTAGAGTCAGCCATAACACTTACCACTAGTTACTCTTCTGCTCTGGTGTACAAACTTTTCCTAAACTGAAAAACAGTTGACTAGTTTTAGTCATACAATCATAGACTAGTTTGGGTTGGAAGTGACCTTTAAAGGTCATCCAGTCCAACCTCCCCCGGCAGTGAGCAGGGACACCTTCAACCAGATCAGGTTGCTCAGAGCCCCGTCCAACCCGACCTTGAATGTTTCCAGGGATGGGGCATCTAAAACCTCCCTGGGCAACCTGTGCCAGTGTTTCTCCACCCTCAGCATAAAAAATTTCTTCCTTATATCCAGTCTAAATCTACCCTCTTTTAGTTTAAAACCATTACCTCTTTCCTATTGCTACAGGCCCTACTAAAGTCTGTCCCTACCTTTCTTATAAGCCCCCTTTAAGTACTGAAAGGCTGCAGTATGGTCTCCCCAGATCCTTCTCTTCTCCAGGCTAAACAACCCCAACCCTCTCAGCCTTTCCTCACAGGAGAGGTATTCCAGCCCTCTGATCATTTTTGTGCCCTCCTCTGGACCTGCTCCAACAGGTCCATGTCTTTCCTGTGCTGAGGGCTCCAGAGCTGGACACAGTACTGCAGGTGGGCTCTCACCAGAGAAGAGTAGAGGGACAAATCTATGATTTGATGCAGCCCAGGATACGGTTGGCTTTCTGGGCTGCGAGCAGGCATTGCTGGCTCATGTCCAGTTTTTCATCCACCAGTACCCCCAAGTCCTTCTCCGCAGGGCTGCCCTCAATCCCTTCATCCCCCAGCCTGTACTGATGCAGGGGGTTGACCCCGACCCAGGTGCAGCACCTCGCACTTGGCCTTGTTGAACCTCATGAGGTTCACATGGGCCCACTCCTCAAGTTTGTCCAGGTGCCTCTGGGTTGACATCCGTCAGGCATGTCAACCACAACACTCACCTTGCTGTCATCTGCAAATTTGCTGAGGGTGCACTTGATCCCACTTTGTCATCGATGAAGATATTAAACAGTACTGGTCCCAATACAGACCCCTGAGGGACACCACTCGTCACTGATCTCCATCTGGACATTGAGCCGTTGACCACTACCCTCTGGATGTGACCATCCAGCCAATTCCTCATCCACTGAACAGTCCATCCATCAAATCCATATGTCTCCAATTTAAAGAGAAGGATGTTGTGGGGGACCATGTCCAAGGCGTTACAGAAATCCAGAGAGATGACATCCGTAGCTCTTCCCTTGTCCACTGATGTAGTCACTCCATCATAGGAGGCCACGAGGTTGGTCAGGCAAGACTTGCCCTTACTGAAGCCATGCTGGCTGTCTCAAATCACCTCCCTGCCCTCCATATGCCATAGCATCGCTTCTAGGAGGATCTGTTCCATGATCTTCCTGGGCACAGAGGTGAGGCTGAGAGGTTGGTAGTTCCCAGGGTCCTCCTTTCTACCCTTTTTAAAAATGGGTGCAGCGTTGCCCTTTTTCCAGTCACCAGGGACTTCACGTGACTGCCATGGCTGTTCAAATATCATGGAGAGTGGCTTGGCAACTACATCAGCCAATTCCTTCAGGACTCTGGAGTGCATCTCATCAGGTCCCATAGGCTTATGTTTGTTCAGGTTCCTCAGGTGGTCACGAACGTGATCTTCTCTTACAGTGGGAGGCACTTTGCTCCCCCAGCCTCTGCCTTGAGGTCCATCCACTTGAGAGGTGTGTGGGAAGAGAGGTTGCTAGTGAAGACTGAGGCAAAAGTGTTGTTAAGTACATCGGCCTTCTCCTTGTCCGTTGTTACCAGTTTGCCAGTCTTGTTCATTGGGGCGGTACGCTTTCTTTGACCCAGCCCACCAAGTCCCAATCCAAATAAGAATAATCAAATCTTATGTATCCTTATTAGCAAAAAAAATGAAAACATCATCCTGTTACTACAGTGACAAAGTGTGTCAATATAGCAACAAATTGATATTCTCAGGCTTCCATTCTTCTCTCCCTTCATAAAGTGTTATGACAGACAAACAATGAAGTTGGCTTTATTTTCAATAGAGTATGCATTTATTTCAGTTTGACTGTTTTCCATTTGTACAACAAAAGGGAATTGTATTAAATGTTTCCTTTAAAGTATTTTATTTTAAAATATAGCTTCTGGATTGTATTTAATAGCAAACCAGGGATAACAAAAAAAAAAGTTAAACAGCTACATAAAACAGAATTGGAAACTGCTGTGAAATTGTATTTAATGCAACAACTCTCCATGCACGCTAGTCACAGAACTGAGTATTAGATTGGCAGATTTGCTCTTTTGTCTCCTTAAAGGGCTGTGAGCACAGCAAGAAGTAGTCTCAGAGCTTGCTCTGAGGCATAAATCACTGTGAAAACAACATCTTACTCTGATAAACTGGTTTAGCCCACAGAACTTCCTTAGGTGTCTTGTGTACCTTTTGTTTAATTGCATTCTAGTTCCTCTTTAGATAAAAGAATTTCAGGTAATGAGATAAAAGATACCTAGATTTGTTATTAATCTAGTGCATTGGTGCCCTGTGGCAAGTAAGTTACTCCTGGAGAAACGAGTGAGGAAAGTCAGGGATACACAGGACCCCACAATAACAGAGTCTGTTTGCAATGTTTAATCTATTGTCTATTGCATGCATATGCAATGTATATATATAAGTATATACTGTATATATATATAAATATATAAAAATATAAATGTATAATGAACTACAGATCCAGTGCTATGTATTTAATGGTTTATAGCAGACATTACTTTGAAAGTGTGGTCGACAGAGTGGTACCTGGCATGCATGGTATATTCTGAGCCTTCCACAGTATAGGCTGCATGGTTGTTATCCTGTCAACAGAGACTTTTGCTTGTGTATAACATTAGTAGAACATTCCTGATGGATCTGGACAGAATATAGACACTCAAATTACATATTTGTGAGCATTTGAGCTCTATTTTAAAGTTTTGTTCTGATTTTTGTTACATTCATTAATAAAATTCATTTTAGAAGACAGCTTATTGCTGTATAGCAAATTCTTAGAGGAAAACTGCCTATGTTAAGCAAACCTGAATGATGCTAAGTGGTTGACAAAAATACTGTGCAACACGCAGTTTACTTTTAGGAAACTGCAGATGACTGTGAATAGATGTTACTAAGCTGCTTCCATTGCTTTCTTTCCCGTGTTGTGATGTATGTTGCCTTCTGCATTAGTACACACATCCTCAGATGTCTGGGACAGTCATAAACCAGGATGCAGAATGAAAGTTACAGAAATACTACACTAAATGGGCAATGGATGTACTCCATACAGCTTATTCTGTGTTCCTTTTTTTAAGCCTAAATATGATGAGGTTCAAATCCTGACTTTTAGTGTAAGACCCCCCTTCCTCATGATAGCAGTCACATCTCTAGCTGATCATTTTCTGAATCCATGTACATGCCTGCCCCCATTTTCCCTTCTGTTCAGTTGTACATTACTGTTTGTATTTGAGACAAAGCAAATAAGAACACAGCACCATTGCTTTATGATTTAAGTGGCTACAGGTTCTAAATATTTAGGAACGAAAGAAATCCAGAAATTGCCTATATTTATTCAGTTATGGGAGATGTTGCACTTTCAGTTATCCTAATAGTTGATTACTGGAATAAATCTCCTTACGCTGAAGAACAAGCTATTCTTGACAAAAAGAATTAAATGATTGAAACTTATTCTTTCTCAAAAAATAAATTTAGGAATCTCTAAAAAAAATTTTTTTTTCACTTTCTTAATTCTTGTTTTAACTTTACTAGAGAGATATTTATCTTCTATCACGGAATTAGTGTTGTCATTCTGGAGGACTGATTATCTCATTTTTCTATGGACACCTCAATGGTTAATCCTTGACTTGTCTTGGATGTGATACAGCCTTCTCCTGAGTGTCCTCACGATTACTACATTTGCTGATAAAAAATGCTGTACTGGAATAGATCTACCATCCATCCAGTTCAGCACCTTTTCTGCAGAAAAGCTGTTTATATTGACCAAAACTAAACTGAATCATAGATGGTGAAATCTTTTCCCCCTTAGGTGATATTGAGGTCACCTGCTTCCATGAAGATCTCTTTTCAGTTCCCAGTAAATATCGGATTAGGATTTCAGACATAAGATTTTGTTTGCTTTCAATATTTCGTCTATTGGGGTTAATCTGTAAAGTGAACACACACACAATTTTCCTTATAAAGGTTTTGGTTTAATTTTATTTTTTTATTTGATACATTTCTAATTAAGCTGCAACTACACATCCTTTTTTTGGCTCCAGCTACTCCATGAAAGAAGTTTATCAGCCCCAGGCCATCACTTGATTATCGTCCCTGACAGTGAATGGCTGAGGATGACCGTCACCTCAGATTTGCCAGCTGATATACTCATTTGGTTGCTCCTTAGCCTACTTCAGGGAAAATAAGCCAGGTTAGTCTAGAACATTTCAATAGGGCCACAGCCACATTATTTATTTTGATTGAAAGTTTATGGAGCAGATTAACTGGCAGACTGGAGAGGCCATAACCTCCAGAAGGTGGGACATGGCAAGATGATGGAGACTGGGACTGATAGCTCTCCAGTGGCACACCAGAACCTGAGAAAGCCATGTGTCTGTGTGATTTTGTTATGTTCCTTGACAAGATATTTTTATTTGGAAACTACGATGAAAGGAGACCTCTGAGCTCTCCCTCTTTCTAGTTACTGGAGTTAATGATTTCCGTGCTTACATTACAGAGCTTGAAATGGCAAATTACAGAAGTGCTCCATATTCACCCACTATTCCTCATGACAGGGAAGGAAAGCTCCCATTTTCCAGATGATGAGGTAACAGTACCACTGCCAGTTTTTCAGCAATTTTTTTCTGCCTGGCAAATCGGTGCGAATATATTAGTCTTCTGCAGCAGCAGGACCAGAATGTTTTTCAGCTGGGTAACCATGGCCATTTCATCTCAGTTCTCTCTTTTAGTTGCTCAGCTGGTAGCAGAGCATTAACAGCAATTTACATTTCACCTCATCACTGATTGATCCCATTCACCCGGTTAACACCTCTGTCACAGAACAATGGAGGTATTCTCTAAAATATTGTTCTTGGCTCAATAGGATCGATTAAATATAAATGCCTGTTACTGTTCTGTGTTTCAATGTGTCTGGCTAGCTGCTAGCCCTCAAGCTGCCTGAAATTTTATAGTGCACCATCATCTTTTTTTTTTTCTTTTTAACTGGAAGTGAAAAACTTGGAAACCAAAAGAAGAAAAAAATGATATTTTATATTATTAGCAATTGATGTTATATGGCACGTTTTACTAAAGCACCATTTTGTTTTCTGGGGATTCATGGTGGTATTATTCAAATATATTTTGATACTAAACCAACAGAGGTTTGACAGAGGTTTCCTGTTCTTCTTGTCTGTCAGAAATCAGCCAACATGAACAGCAGCCACTTTGCCTCCTATTCTTCTGTAAGCTAGTTGTAAGTTACATATATACAGGCTTGCATCCTGGAAAAATGAATGCAAAATTATTCGTCTGTTTCTAGGGGGTGTTATGAAATTTAAATGACAATGTGTTAGCTACAATTCTTAAGGCACTGCTCAGTGTCAGAAACTTATTTATTTCAATGACCGTATGGCAACATCAGCGAAGAGTATTCCTTAAGAAGCCTTGGGCTATTGCTCTAACCAGTCCAGTTCCATTCCTTGCCAGTATGGAAAGTAAACTGGTGAGCCAAAGGTGAAGAAGAAACTCTGGCTCGTACCTCCCCAAACACAGGACCTGTCTGGAGTAGTGTTTGCCTTCTCTTTCCACACACACTGCATACTGCGCAGAAAGTATTTCTAATGTTTGCTATCATCACTGTTATTCATATCACATCTATTGCAAAGAAAGTTTCAGAGCAAAGAAAGACCTCCTCTGTCTTTTGGAGCTTTGTTTTTGTCTACCTAACCTGCCATTTGGAGCTCAGAGTTGGGATAGCTGCACAGTAGCATTGACAGATCTGCTTATAGCTGAGCATCGTGCACTGAACAAATGCTCTCATCCTTCTACTTTTAATCAGCCCACAGACTATCTCGTCTTTAGTCTCCAGGTGGGGTTGCTGGTATGGTCATAACAGGTATTAGTGAACTGTTCTGTAAAGCTCATGATCCATGAAACCTGGGGTTTGGTGGCTTTCTGCAGGAAACGCCTATGATGTAATAATAACAAGACACTCATTAACTGGCAACTTGAGTAATATCCGAGACAATTGTGTCTTTTCCTGGATACCAACACTTCCTAGAGTATTTGTGTAACACCAAATTGTTTTGAAAGTGTTTCATGTAGGGGAAGACATGTTTTTTTCATACACTTTGATACTGCTTACAGTTTTTTGTTCAGAAGGCCATTTTGCAGAGACAGAAAATGGCCAAAACTTCATCTAGAAGCTGCATTTTAGAGAAACAATTGTTGCATGAGCGTATGGAAAGTTATTCCAAAGCCTGACACTTTGTGTAAGTAAAACCTTGTGTTGCTTTTAGTTTGTTTTGGCCTTTTGTTTTGTGGTGGGGTTTTTTGTTGGTTTTGTTGGTTTGTTTGGTTTGGTTTGGTTTCTTCACTTTTGAACCACTAAGAGTTGCTCTGATATCACTCATTCTAAGCCATTTATTTGCTACTGAAAATAATAATGGACGATTTATGGAGTCAAAAACACATACCTAAGTCTTCCTGATTAATGAATGTAGCTAGAACCACATAGATAATGTTTAATTGCTAAAACATAAGCTGCCTTAATTGTCTGATCACTACTGGGCATATTTGTGGCACTGAGAAGGTCTTCCAGCTTGGCAGACCAATAAACTTATGAAATATTAATCAATTAGTATTGTACATAAAATCTCAAATGTGTGCATTTCTTATTGCTAGCTATAATATAGACAAGTATTTATTCTACCTAAATTGTCAGTTTTGTTTTATGTCTAAAATATATTGCTCTAGTAATAATGACAATAAGCATTCTTTTATCTGATTTATTATCTAATTGTCCTATTTCACAAACCTCTCATTTCAGAAAGTCATGATAAAGACACAAACCAGGTCTCAACATGTGCAATTTCCTATTTTGGTATGAAAGTTCTCTTAAGAATGTTATATTTTTGCAGTACTGAAATAATACAGAAATGAGACGTTGAGGGGAATCAGTAATACTCTTGATCATTTAGTGCTTTTAGGATAATACACATTTTCATCTGTTAGACCTCCTGGTTTGGAAGATCCAGGGATTTTTTTTATATTCTGCATAGTGTTTGGCACAATGGGGGGAATGACCTAATCTGAGGTCTGTAAACACTGTTGGAAAGCAAATAATTCTACTAGACAGCCATAACAAGGGAAAATTAATGAGACATCTTCGCAGAGAGTAAAATATACACAATCCAGAAGATGTACTAGTGAAGATGGTTTTTCTTTCAGGAAGGTTCTTTTTACAAGAAGTATAACTGCATTTTTTTGTAGCTACACACACATTAATATATTAGCAGAATTAATGAAAACTCTTTTGGGCTTACATATAACACTATTTATATGCATCTTCCTATAAACAAAACCACAGTTCTCCCCTTTCTTGGGTCCTTACACTTCCAATAGCAGGGATAAATTTTAAAGCAGCCATGAGAGTTTAAATGCACTGGAGCACAGCAAAAGGAGCTAAAAGGGATGGAGAGTACTGAAGCTAGGGAAATTCTCTAGGTCATATGGAACATCTCTAGATCATATGCACCATTCTCATTGTCATATGGAACAGATAGGAACAACCTCATGTTCGCAGGCTCTGGTCCTCGGGGGGACTTCAACCACCCTGATATCTGCTGGAGGGACAACACAGCAGGGAGTAAGCAATCCAAGAGATTCCTGCATTGGCAGTAACTTCCTCCACGTGATAGAAGAGCCAATGAGAAGAGGTGCTCTGCTGGACCTCATACTCACCAACAGTGATGCGCTTACTGGGGATGTGAAGGTCAAAGGCAGCCTTGGCTGCAGTGACCATGAGATGGTGGAGTTCAGGATGCTGAGGGCAGGGAGGAGGGTGAAAAGCAAGCTCACAACCCCAGACTTCAGGAGAGCAGGCTTTGGCCTCTTCAAAGATCTGCTTGGAAGAGTCCCATGGGGTAAGGTCCTGGAGAGATGAGGGGTCCAAGAAAGCTGGCTAATAGTCAAGGATCACCTCCTCCAAGCTCAGGAGAGCTCCATCTCAACAAATAGGAAGTCAGGCAAAAATGTCAGGATGCCTGCATGGACGAACAAGTCTAGTTGCTCCTAGACACACTCAAACACAAAAAGGAAGCATACCAAGGGTAGAAGCAAGGACAAGTAAGTTGAGGAATACAGAAACATTGTCCAAGCATCCACAGATTAAGTTAGGAAAGCTAAAGCCCAAATGGAATTGAATCTGGCCAGGGACATCAAGGACAACAAGAAGGGCTTCTATATGGAAGACAAAAGGAAGACTAGGGAAAACGTGGGCCCATTGTTCAGTGGGATAGGGGATGTGATTACAGAGGACATAGAAAAGGCTGAGGTACTACTGAATGTCTCCTTTGCCTCAGCCTTTACTAGCAAGACCAGCGTTCAGGAATGCCAGGTCCCAGAGACCAGGGGGAAGGGTTGGAGGAGGGAAGATGGACCCTTGTTGGAGGAGGATCAGGTCAGGGAATACGTAAGCAAATGACATGAATAAGTCCATGGGCACTGATGGGATGCACCCACAAGTGCTGAGAGAGCTGGCAGATGTCATTCCATAATCTTTGATCTGTCATGGTGACTGGGAGAAGTGCCAGAAGATAGGAAAAAAGCAAATGTCACTCCTATCTTAGAATCATAGAAACATTTAAGTTGGACAAGACCTTTAAGATTGAGTCCAGCCATCAACCATGCCCACTAAACCATATCCTGAAGTGCCTTGTCTACGTGCTTTTTTAATACCTCCAGGGATGGTGACTCGATCACTTTCCTGGGCAGCCTGTTCCAGTGCTCGACAACCCTTTCAGTAAAGAAATTTTTTCCTAATATCCAATCTAAACCTCTCCTGCTGCAACTTGAGGCCATTTCCTCTTGTCCTATCTCCAGCCACCTGACAGAAGAGACCAGCACCCACCTCGCTACACCCTCCTTTCAGGTAGCTGTAGAGAGCAATAAGGTCTCCCCTCAGCCTCCTTTTCTCCAGACCAAACAACCCCAGTTCCCTCAGCCGCCCCTCATAAGACTTGTGCTCCAGGCCCCTCACCAGCTCGGTTGCCCTTCCCTGGACACGCTCCAGCACCTCCATGTCTTTCCTGCAGTGAGGGACCCAAAACTGAACACAGGACTCGAGGTGCGGCCTCACCAGTGCCCAGTACAGGGGGACGATCACCTCCCTGCTCCTGCTGGCCACACTATTTCTGGTACAGGCCAGGATGCCGTTGGCCTTCTTGGCCACCTGGGCACACTGCTGGCTCATATTCAGCTGGCTGTCGACCAGCACCCCTGGGTCCTTTTCCACCAGGCAGCTTTCCAGCCCCTCTTCCCCAAGCCTGTAGCGCTGCATTGGGTTGTTGTGACCCAAGTGCAGGACTTGGCACTTGGCCTTGTTGAACCTCATACAATTGGCCTCGTTGAACCTCATACAATTGGCCTCAGCCCATCGATCCAGCCTGTCCAGATTCTTCTGTACAGTCTTTCTACCCTCCAGCAGATCAACAGTCCTGCCCAATTTGGTGTCATCTGCAAGAAGGGCAAGAAGGACGACCCAGGGAACTACAGGCCAGTCAGCCTCACTTCAGTACCTGGGAGGGTAATGGAGCAGCTAATCCTGGAAACCATCTCTAGGCATGTTAAGGACAAGCAAATCATCAGGTAGTCAGCATGGCTTCACCAAGGGGAAGTCATCCTTGACCAACTTGATAAACTTCCTTGATAAAGTGATGAGCCTGGTAACAAGATGAGAGCAGTGGATGTTGTCTACCTGGACTTCAGTAAGGCCTTTGACACTGTCTTCTGTAAGATCCTTACAGACAAGCTGTTGATGTACAGGCTGGATGAGCAGACAGCGAAGTAGGCTGAAAACTGACTAAATGGCTGAGCCCAGAGTGTGGTGACCAGTGGTGCAAAGTCTAGTTGGAGGCCAGTGATTCGCAGTGTATCCCAGGGGTCAATACTGGGTCCAGTCCTATTCAGCATCTTCATTAACAATCTGGATGATGGGGCAGAGTGTACCCTCAGCAAGTCTTCAGGTGACACCAAACTGGGAGGAGTGGCTGATATGCCAGAGGGTCATGCTGCCATCCAGAGGGACCTCAACAGCTGGAGAAAGGGGCTGTAAAGGAACTTCATGAAGTTCAACAAGGAGAAGTGCAAAATCCTGCATCTGGGGGAGAACAATCCCAGGCACCAGTGTATGCTGGGAGCTGCCCAGCTGGAAAGCAGCTTTGCAGAAAAGGACCTGGGGGTCCTGGTGGACAAGAGGTTGGATATGAGCCACCTGCAAAGGCAGCAAATGGGCCACAAGGATGATTAAGGGACTGGAGCACCTCACATTTGAGGAAAGTCTGAGAGAGCTGGGACTGTTCAGTCTGGAGAAGAGAAGGCTGAGGTGGGCTCTTAGCAATGTATATAAATACTTGAAGGGAGGATGCAAAGAGGATAGAGCCAGGCTAATCTCAGTGGTGTCCAGTGACAGGCCCAGAGGCAATGGGCACAAACTGAAACACAGGAGGTTCCCTCTGAACATCAGGGAACACTTTTTTACTGGGAGGGTGACCAAGCGCTGGCACAGGTTGCCCAGAGAGGTGGTCGAGTCTCCCTCCTTGGAAATATTCAGAAGCCATCTGGAGATGGTCCTGGACAATGTTTGAGCAGCAGGATTGGACAAGATGACCTCTAGAGGTCCCTTCCAACCTCAACCATACTGTGATTCTGTGTGAGTCTGATTTTTTTTTCTTTAGTCACTGACATGTTTCTCACAGCAGACGTGGCCATCCTCACTAGGAGTGGTGTATATTAGGCTGACTAAGCTGAAGCACAAATAAGTTTCACTAACTGAAGATTTTAAACCAGCCCGTCTTCCCCCGCAAACGCTTAAAAGTTATAAAAGCTCCTACTTCCTTATAGTAAACTGAGTAACAAGGATTATTTGTTTCAGACAGCAAAGAAAAATATCCAAAAGTTAATTAAAATTCAATAACAGAATTTGATCAGCTAATTTGCTTTTAAACCCTCCCATCTGTGCAACCAATAATCACAACTGGTGTAATCATCCAATTGTTGTTCAGTATGTAGCAATCTTATTACTGTAAACAAAACACTGTGTTAACATTAATTGCTTTTTAATGATGTCTTTTGTGCAATGGCTACAAAACATCTATACTAAAATTAACAACTTGGAAATTAATGTTCTGTGTACCTTTTTTCCACCCACTCCTTCCACCTGGCTGGTAGAGAAGTGCAGAGCACATCTGTGGCCTTTCAGTCTTCATAACGCTTCAAAAATCTTTATCTATTTGTAGTTTCCCCCCTGTATGAACTGGAACTATGACATCTCATCACTCTTAAATATGGTTATTTTCTCTCTTCTGTATCATTGTCATTTCAGTCATATTTTCCTGACATTGACTGTTCATATATCAATAAATCTTTCACAGTCATATTGTCTCTTTCATTAACACTTTGCAGTATCCATATCTAACCCTTGTCATGTTTTTTTTGGTTTGGGGTTTTTTTTTAGTGTTTTGGACTGATACCAAAGCTGGTTCATTTGTTACCATGGGCACTGGATATTCTTCCAGGGGAGAAAAGAAAAAAAAAAAAAATTAAAAATATTCAGAGCCATCACTTTCTGTCCTGCTGAGTATTTCCTGTACAGAAGTCTATTATCCTTCCCATCACTTGCATTTTATTTATTTCTTTCTCTCCTTCAAATTACCAAAAGCAATGACACTCTAAACAGGAGCCAATATAGGTAAATAGGTCTAATCTTTTGCTAGCTATTCATCCCCATTATACTAAGAACAACAGTTAATACTAGGACTCCAGTTCTGCAAAGTACTTACTCAAGTTGGTAATTTAAAGTTATTTTGCTAGTTGATAGACCATGAATGTTTTGTACTTAAATAAAAATCTGGTTCACTGATCATCTGAGAGATGGTATTTTCTTCTAGAACAGAAGCAAAAACACGTCACCCCAACTCATACCACCTGAAGACTGGAGGTGACAGAACTCTCGACCGAAATCTGTGGAAGGTGAATGCAAGTATTTGCTTCATATGTCAAAAATGTTCCTTTCACCTTATCATTTACAAATTTTCTGGGGATAAAAGTTATTTTTAGCTATGTTTGGCATCAATTATAAAATTAGAAATAGCTTTACAGTTGCTTGAATTACTATTCTAGGAAAAGCACCTGCTTCCTGTTGATTGCAGCATTACCACAGTTACCCATTTAACCCCTTACTGTTGTTGAGATACATATATAACAAATCACTGGTTTTCCCTGAAATCTTTATTAAAGACAATATAAAGCCAGCATTTTCCTAGTCTATGTAATTCTGTATCTTTCCACACTGTTGCCCAGGTTTGGCCTTCTCTCTCCATTTGTCCCAATAAACTTTGAACACTTAACTGTGTCACTTACTTATACTATGCACCTGAACCTGAGGTTCATTTCACAAGCGCTGCAGAGAAGACGGGGCCTTCGGAGGAGATGTTCACCGAGCTGTGGGACTGCCAACTGCCCACCATAGGTTGTACGTAGGAGTGAGTTTTCTGTCTATGTTGTGGTTCATCAAAGGGTCTGAAACCCAATTAGACGACTTTGGCCCCAGAATGTGAAAATCAGAACCAAACACAGAGTTAACATTGTGATTACTGTAGTTAACCAGAGTGGGTGAGGGAAAGAATACTACTTTCCTACATAAAAGTACTGGAGTTTGAAATATAACATTCCCTAAAGGTTAACTTTAGTGTTGAGAATTTCCCTAAACTTCTCTAGTAAATTGAGACAACTGAGCTCCTCTAAAGAGTGGGATGAAGAATCACTGTCATAAAATGCATATATACCCCCAGTAATTGTTCAGAAAATTGAGACGTTTGTTTCCCTAGTTTTATGGAAATACCTCTGTTAACCTCATTCTGTTGTATGCTGACAGCTGTAATTGTGATTCTTCCAGTGAATCTGAAATGGTAATTTTGGGTTTGTTTTGACTTTTTCTTTAATTATAAAATAGTATAGTAAAAATTCAAAATAACAAGTAACACATTTAATTCTTATTGATAAGATTTTTAAAAAATAATTCCTGGATTAATGGAAATGCAATCTATACATACTTATTTAAATTCTTTCCAGTTGCTGTATACCACTGAAAAACAACTTTTCTGGAAATTTTCAACTAGTTTTACTGATTACATTGTCATGTATGTATCGATTTAAGGAATCCTGTCAAAGACAAGTACTGACACTGCCTTTGAAATGTACTTCATTATAGTTCTACAGGCCACCTTTAAGGTATGGGAAACAGAATCACATGTTTAGCTAATTCATGGTTGGAGTGTACTAATGCTCCTGACACTGCATTTGGGCTGAAAGGAAAGAGACACTTTTGAGCCAGATAGGTAACAATTATGGTTATCACTGACATGTGCTAGATACAAACCATTTGACCTATGGAGAAAAACTTAATACTGTTTCTAACTCAGAATTCTAAATGAGAAAAATAATAAATAAAATAAATAAATAAGCAAAAACTTCACCCCAAACCAGTTTTGAAGTCACTTTTATTTAAGAGGATTTAAATGAAAAGTGCTGTGTCTTTAACTTTCAGATACAACTCTGCAGAAAGATAGTAGTGCCCGTGAAACACATGTGCCACCAATAGAAGGCACTGCTGGAAAGAAAATTTTTTAAAATCCCAAGTATTCTGAAGTAACGGTTACAAAATGTCACTAGGGTTCCTGGAGTGACAGCCACTTCATTTCTATTTGTGAAATTTAACATCAGGAGATATACAGAACACAGCCTGGCATTGTCGCTGAACTACAGATTATATTGTGCATTCTATACCTTTAATTGTACAGAATATATTCTCACACTTGAACATGTTCCTCTCATATTTAATCAGGCAAAGTTATGCAGCGTGTTTGATCCCAGAATGATATAACACATTACATTAGGCAGTGGCATGATCATGGTAGTTTTTGTTGGGATTGGTTACTGTTTCAGCGCAAACAGTACACTTGAGCCTGTGACTGTTCTATACAATAAGAGAAATACTGTTGTAAACCACAGATTTTTCCTGAAACTATATACCTTTTTGGTTTAGTCAGTTCTGATGAAAAGAACTGGTTTTTGTTGAGCTTTAAACTTTGGTGGAAAATTGATGTAGTCAGCTAAACTGAGGTTTAGCACACAACGTTGTGATTAAAGGAATTAGCACTATTCAAAATAGGTGTAGTACCTAGTCAATAGATGACAAAGTGATAACTGATGGATATCAAAATGTAATCACTAATAGGAAATCACAGAATGAATATATAGCCTCAAGAATTAATCCTCAATCCAATGCAACTCAATGTCTCCATCAGAGATGTGAAGAAAATATCAACAATTCTCTATCAAGGTTTATAGACAACCAAGGACTGGTGAAGTGATAGATAATAACAGGGGTCATTTTTAAACTGAGTCAAACCATTTTTAAGAGGGTCACAGTCAAAGAGGAATAATGGGCTCTGTCACTACCATTTTTCCTAAAGTCAGATGAAAAGACATAAATATGGAGGGACAAATGATTATTGAATGGGAACTGCATCCTGGGAAGAAGCAATGACCTTGACAAAGATTTAGTGTTTGGCCATGCTGCAGAACCATCTGACCATGAATTTCCAAAAGCATTAAAAAATTCAAGGGCTAAAATTGAAGGTAGACAAATTCAAAAGGGAAGAAAGACATATTTTAACAGTGATTAACCTTTTGAAAAACTTCCCTGGAGAAGTGGTGGAGGCACCTTCATAAAAGTTTTTGAGCTAAGACTATCTTTGTAAAATCTGTACTTATTCATCCAAAAATTATTGGATTCAATGAAGGTATTGCAAGGTGAAATTTTATAGTTGATATTATATAGGAGCTTCAAATAGCAGTTCATTAAGGCTCAGTTTAGCCTTAAAATTGGTGGAAGGAGGAAAAAAAAAAAAGGACCCACATTATAATCTGGACTTAGAATTTCTGTTGAAGCTGCTTTTCAAATAAAAAACAAGCTTTATATCATGGAGGGTTCCTCCCCTCTGCCCCAAAATACTGGCTCTATTTTACATGCTTTTTGGAAAAAAAAAAAAAATCAAAATACAAGTGGATGTTATTCTGAAGAATCATGCTTTTTACATTAGTCTTCTAGGAAAACTTCTTGTTTTCAGTGTAGTGAAACTCTAAGTGACTGTGTTCAAGACTACTCTAAGACAGCCACCAGAGCAAAGTGTGTATATAATGAAGATGCAGTAAAAATATCAGGGCAGAGAAAATGATAAAAGAATGGGGATAACACAGCTAGGAGAACAATAATATAAACAAGGGCAATTAATGAGAGCAGACTTCAGTATCAGTGCTTCCTCTGATGTGTGTTTCCCCCCTTCTCAGTAAGTCATATCCACTCTAGAGAGCAGTAAGTAGGAACATAACAAGACACTCTGGCTCTTTATTCAGCCTGTATTACAGGAAGCCTTACTGCTCAAATAGATGACTTTTCAGAGTACAATTTGTGA
This sequence comes from Haliaeetus albicilla, assembly GCF_947461875.1. NCBI lineage: Eukaryota > Metazoa > Chordata > Aves > Accipitriformes > Accipitridae > Haliaeetus > Haliaeetus albicilla. The sequence continues at coordinate 5,649,405 of NC_091507.1, forward strand.
ATATAAGTCAATAAATGAGCTAGTCAAATTAGGACTTCTGTCTGTTACAGACAAAATTAATAGAGAGACACCAACAACCATCTCCCACTTTTCTAGTCTCCTTTCCTCTTGTCCATCGTTCTTTTTGATGTTATTGGTTAGCTACAAAAATCCACCCTTTCTCCTTCAGTGTAACTTTCAGGTTTACAGAGAATCCATTTTAGAACCCTGCTTTAATTAGGTATTGGTTAATTAATCCCTAAATCTTCTATGTAACTAATCCGTCATTAAAAAATCCCTATGAAAAATATGCACACTTTTGCTATGTGTATTTTCTACTATCTTCTTTTCTTTTCCTTGCCACATCTCATTCCAGTAGCAAAACAAGACTAAGATGTCCTGAGTTCAAAGGGCCAAATGAATTTTTAAGAAAAGCTTCAGAATACCATGGGTGAAACCCTGGCCACGCTGAAATCGGTATGCATTTGCTACTGATTTACTGGGGCCAGGCTTTCAAACCAGAAATTCCAAAAGGATTCTAGTGCTATCAAATTTCTACAAAACTTTTTGGTTTCAGCTGAGAAATGAGTTACATTTATGTGATAAGAACATCAGATTTATAATAGGGAAGGCAGCTTCAGCATTTAGTATGTATCTCCTGTCCTAACTCTCTGGTATTCTGTAAAGTAGCTTGATTTATTTATTAGTAAACAGAAGAAAAACAATGACAGAACAGATGACACTTTTAAGTCATATATTGTATGTGCATCACCAGGAGAATTGCACATGGAATGCTTGTATATACAGTAATGAGACTCACTCTTAATCAATTAATTACATTGGTGCGTGAAGATTGCATGGAATATAAACGTAGCATGCTGAGAGATCTGTCTTATTAAAAAATCTCTGGTACCTCAGTGGATGTGTTTATTGCCGTATTGTAAAAGTAAACTCTGCGTGCTCTATGTCTGTGTCAGAGTGACAGCTTTAAGAGATCATCTTTCTAAATAAGTAGAATATAAAAACATGCCAAGCACATACTGTACTAGACAAATACATTTTCCTCTTTCTACTAAAATTTTGTATCTAGGCAAAAGAATTTGCATGGCTAAAATAAAATAAAAAAAAAGCTCAAATATGACAACATGATTTACATGATTTACAACTTCCAAAGGAAACAATCATACATAAGACAGGAATAAAATAAAAGGTAATAAATAAATAAGGTGTAAAAAAACCTTACAGCAGACTACAATTATAGTAGCCTTGATTATTAATTTTATGCAGCATTGCTGTAGATGGAGGATGAGGTGAGAACACAAGGAGGCAAGAAAAAAATTTCCCAGAATGTGTGGCTAAAATTATTTAGCAGCTAAATTATTATTTCATGTGTATATGCAGTTACCCACATGACATATATGGAATTTTTACATTATGATATATTGATACTGAAATACTTAGAAGCATGAATGTTACATATTCAGCAAGGGAGGAGAAGGAGTTTTCTGGAGGATGGTGTTAGTTAAAATCAGAGCAAACAGCAATATAACATAAATAAGAATACTCAAAAATTATGATTGACTATATAATTAGTTTAAAACCTATCACTATTTCTAATAAGATGATCCCACTAAATCTGGAACAGAAGAGTAAAGGGCTTTAAAAAATCATAGTAAGAAGAGCGGGGAATGAGAAACTATCTGGAGAGAAAGGTTGACAGAGAGAGGGACTCCAGAAGTCTCAGTAGGGTTTTTCCAGGAAGCGATAAACCTTAGGGAAGAGTGAATAGATGTGCACAGTCTAGATTTTTGTTGTTTGCATGCTTGCTTTGAGAGTCCAAAGTCCTTTGTTTTACATAAACTGTTATTTCCTTTAGGAGGCTGCACTGTCAAGAGACCCCACTGCTGTTTCCCAGAGGGAAACGAATCCCAGTCCTGGACCCAAGGCAGACTGGGGAGCTATGGCAGCAGGGCTGAGCACCAGTATTACCCCGGCAGCTGATACTCAGGAAACCAGCACAGAGACCTGAAGAACTACAGCTTAGCCTTCCATCAGAGGTGGTGACTTGGAGCCTGAGATCACAACACTATCACATTTGCAGCTCCTAAAGAAACTGATTAAGTACATGCTTCCAAGACAGCTTGCACATGTATGTCAAAATAATATGGGGAATGACACCTTCAGTTTGAGCAGTCCTCATTTAACGGGTTGGTGGTTTTGAGCAAGGTGCCTGATCAAGTGTATTTTCCAGAGATCTCATCTTAAGGATTTTTCTGTGTTCATTAAAGAGCTACAACTAGAAAGGCATATGTTAACTAGGACTATCTGGTAATTTGAAAAAGTAACTTGAGTATCATCCTTTGATTAAGGACAATAGATTCTTTAGATAATTGCCTATGTAAGGTGCATCTGTGTTTTGTAAGCATTATTGATGCTGTGCAGTTATTGCACTCCTTTGCTTTGATTTAGTGCTCAACTTGAAACCAGCCAAGTCTATTTCGAGAGATGGTATCTTGTGAACAATGATCAAAGTGTAAATTTATGCAAATTCAGTGCTTCACCTTAATTACCTTGATGGCGCTTGTCAGCAGCCTTTTCCATGCTTTCACTGATTAGCGAGCTATCACAAATAATTATTATTTCATCTGCAATTACAATGATGTTGTGCATTGGCTTATTGCCCAGCCACTGTATTGCATCCCGCCCCTCAGCCTGCTCTTCTGGAGTTATGCCACACTGCACATCATGAATTAGCATCCCTATTTTATTCTATCAATCACCATAAACTCCTGAACTTTATGATCCCGTAAGACAGGTTCTCTCTAAACTTCTACCAGTAGGATTACTACATAAAATTGTTATATATAGCCTAGAAGAAGTGCAAGGGCAAGAAAGGGCTGTTTTCTCCATGATCATTTTGCATCATCCCCACTTTCTCTTCAAAAAACCCTTTTGCTTGTCCCCTCCCCTTCCTTCCTTCCAAGTACTTTACTTCCACAAATCAAATGCTGCTACTGTTGACAACTGAAATATGAACATTAGAGATTAACAAATTACTTCCAGGCAGCCCAACGTTATCGTTGTAAAGTGGGCTTTACAGCATAGACATGGATTCGGTTCCATCATGTTGGAGGCTTTGAGTAAACCCCAATACCAGGTGCAAGCAAAGAACCACTCAGTAAATAAGTACCTGTTTGTTCCTTTTCCCAGCTGAGTAACGGAGCAGAAAAACTAATATAACCAAGCCCTGCCCCCATCTCAAACAAACAGTTTATTTGTCATTACACTGGATATGCTTGCATGTATTGAGAAGGGCATGAAGAATGTGGGGAAGTGAACGACTGGCTGGTTTTCTTTATGAATGCTTATACATCATCTTAAATCACTAGCTATGGCTAACAAGCAAAAAAAAAAGCAAATATAAAAGTAAAAAAAAAAGCAATTAAGTAGCAACATATGGTCAAATATGTAATTTCTTAAAGCAGGAATAAAAAAGAAAAAATATTGAAAGAGAAGCCTGAAGCGATGTTTCCATACTTTAAACAGAAAACAGTGTTTATTGACGCTTCAAGGTCAGAAGAAAAACACCTGAAACATAAATAAGGGCTCTAGCTGCAAAAACCTGTTCTACGAAAAGGAAGCTGAGGATGATACACAGAAACTGGAGTCAACAGCAGCCATCAGCTCTGAAATCATAAATGGCAACTAGCTGTAAAACATAAACCCAGCATTCCATAAGTGGACAGATACATTTTTAAGTAGTCCCTGAAACATGACACAGGAGCTCAAGCAATACCCTAGAATTACTAACTTTATGATGATTAGACCAAAGGAAAGAACTTTAATTAAACCTGCCATAAATTAAAGAGGAAACATTCCAACTTAAACCAGAAACATCTGCAAGATATTAAACAACATTGCTTACTACCACACATTTTGAAAGTACAAATCAATGTCCCAGAATAACAAACTCAGATCACAGGATAGAAGAACCAGCATCAATTTAATCTAGAAAATTTGCAAAGAACGCAAAGCTGGTAAAAACATGCAAATCCAGCTATTCGGGCTAATAAAGTAGGGATAGGGTATTTCCAAGAGACATATAAAAGAAAACAGCATCCTGACTGGATTCAAACCAGAGCTAGAAAAGCAATTCTGTTGAAGATTCAGAATTCTGCTTAATAGTTTGCAACAAACAGACATTAAAAGCAATGTCAAGTGAAGAGGTCAGGTACATACGATGAAAATTTCCCGTTTGAAAATATGAAGATAAACAGGGATTGCAAGTCAGCTGCCCCAGCATAACGTAAAGCAAAACAGTGCTACTTTCTGGTAACATCTGTGCTCAGCTGAATCCAACGGACTCAGAAGAGCTATGCAGTTGAAATACAAGCATCTACCGAACAATGAGTTAAATAACTCTATAATCCAGTGACTGTATTTACTAGATCTCTGTTGGGTGTGATGGGAGCTTCTAGCTAACATATGGGTATCTAGACTGGAACATAAGGGTCTAGTGCCAACCATGAAGTCTGCACAGTCTGGCAGATGCAGCGCAGGACCTATAGGAGACTTATATTTTCCGTTTTTTTTTTTTCTATAGACCAGGTGGCGTACCCTACATGATCTTAAAAAAACCACCTGGTATCTAAGCTTAAGTAACTGACTCACACCCTGTGTTGCAAATAGTTAAATATCAGTGTTCTAAACTGCATGTTAAATCCCTTCCCAAATGTCTATTGGATTAAGTCAAAACCTGTAAAGAATCAAATTCTAATGAGTGGACATATGTATTTGCTGCTCCTACAGCCCAATTTGGTGAAAGGCTCAAAGCAGAGAAAGAGTCTCAAATATTAACCTAAATCATCAGTAGAAATAGGAAGACACAAACCCCCACATATACAGTCTTCCATAAGCAGTGATTGTGTAACTAGGAAAGCCCAGAAGAGACTGGAATGAAAGAAATCATCATACTCCAATATCTAAAGGACCTTGTGTATAGCAGAGTGATATTCTTTCAAATTATCGGCTTGTAGGAGGCCACCACCCATTGCACACCTACACCGACAACAAAAGAGAATGGTACCAAAACAAACATTGTGTTATGTAGCAAACTGCTGCCACATTATGAATTGAAAACAGTAATAAATAAAGATTACCATCCCAAATATGTTTTATTGCCTCATCATTGTGAAGCTATGTCCAATTATTATTTGAAGGGCTTTCTCCTATGTGTTAGAAACTCCCTGGAGTCATGCCAGAAATAATTTATGGATATTTATGAAATTGCAGAAGAAAGACAAATGAACTGGCAATCCATTTTTTTTTCTACTACTGGGAAAAGTTGACAGGACTTTCCATTCACGGATGAGCAGTGGAATCCTTCCTAATATGAAAGTGTTCCTGAATTAGTGAGCTGAACTAGAATGCACAAGTATTTAAGATTTGTTTTGCGTAGTGGAAAATGCAGCTATGCACGTTTGAAATGCTTTACTAAAAGATCAGTAATTTTACTTCATATCCTAAAACTGCAGAAGTTTGAAATAGAAAGAACTATATTACCTAATTAAGCTAATTCTGAAGTTTTCTCAGTTGTACATTAACCAGGACTTTGGTCAGCTTACCTTTAAATGCATTAATGAAATTGTTTGGTGGGTCGGAAAATATTCCACAACCTGCCAGCATACAGGCAGGAAATTGTTCCAGCTATTTGCACTTCAGTTATGTCATCTCACTTTTTCACTGTTATGCCCTATCAACTGCCATGAAGTTAAACATGAGGGTGCTGAGTATTCCTGTAATGCAGTAAGGATGTGTTGTATACATTACTGAAGTTTTTTAATCACCCTTGGCAAACTGAAATGTTTGCAGCTCAAGTGTTGCATGTGGGTGATTTTACATGCCACGGAATGAGACTCACACTGCTAAACTGCTTTGCCCCACTAGGTTTGATTTGTAAACCATCACTACTGACTGATGTTCCTTGCAATCTGTAGTACTGTACCAGTGGAGGAGAATTTTTATTAACAAGATGTTGTAGATTAATGCTTGGTGCAGAGCATATTGATGATATAACAATTTGTACATAATAAATGTGAGTGAGCGTTTGCTAATGGAATAATTTATTCTGCTGGTGAAAGAATGGTTCTGACTAAATCTATTTCATATAAATCTGTTCACTAAATCTGTTTTTGCCTGTCCAGCAAAACATTTGCCTTTGCTCATTGTCCAGGTGCAGAAACCCTATAATTAAAAACCTAGGAGTTAATGTATCCTCTCTGTCATATGTTTATACTAATAGGATTTTATCTGTGGTTCACCTGCAGCTTGACATGGTACTATACAAATCAATTTTGTATTCTGTAGGCTTCACCTTTACCTGAAAACTACAGTAGCAACACATTATGTGTGAATCTACTGTTGCATTTGTCTTTGACCTACTGTCTTTTATCTTCCCTCAGCACCTGAAGAATTTTTCTTATAAATTATTTTCCACCTGAAATTAACTCTGAAGTAAGATTCAACTCAACCTGCTTCAAAGACAAAAAATCAGAATTTAAACTGGATACACATAAACATCCTGCCATCTAACACTGGTACAAATAAAGATGACCTGGAAACCTGAAGACAAAATGAAGAAGCATCCTTCCAGCATGGCTGTCAAGTTCTGTCCACCTCTTGTTTGCTTTATCACCCAGCCTTCAGATTCTTCAGTCAGAGGCATTCAATAATTTTTATTAACTCATCCCTCTGCCTCATTGGCTAGTTTTAAAATCCATTATTAATACAATATTTGACTGATGTAGTTCATTAAACAATTAATATTTCCCTCGTATGCCAAGGCTACAAGGCTGCATCTATTCTACAACGCTAGCTTGGAGCTGACTGCTGAAGCCCAATCCACTGACCACCTGCACCGAACATCTGCCTCTGAACCCGGACCAAGCGTGAAGCAAAGGAACAGGCTGCCCAGGAGGGGACTCAGGCAGGGAAGGATTGCAGATGGGTCAGAGGAAAGCCTCACGCACAGCCCATGCCTCTGTTGGCAGAGCTTGCTGGAGCCATCCTTCTGTCCAAAATCAAGCCTGAGTTTGAGCCCATGTACCAAAGGCAGCGCAGACAAAGCCTCGGTCAGCCCTTTTTCATCATCCCTCTATTGAAAGCGGTGTCTTCGGTTTCAGATGTACCAGCAGCAGTTTCAAATCAGCTGTAAAGGGCTTTAATTCTGCCCAGTCAATGTGTAGATGAGGTTGTCTGAGCAGATTTTCCATGTTCCCCTAGGAAGCTCTTTGACTAGAAACACAGATAAAATTTATTCATACAGCTAGTGCAAAAAAGTTCAAAAAAAAAAAAAAAACAACAAACAAAACCCCTCAGAATCATAACACAAATATCCAGAAATAGCCATCTGTCACAAACAGCTACTGGCAGCAACATGAACATTGAACCTGAATTTCTGTTAGCATTTCATTCTGCTGTACTATCCCAAGCACACCCTCTAGCACAGGTGCCTCGTGATGCTAGCCATATTCATCAGGAAACCAAAATGTTCAAAGTCACCCTTAACAAAAGCCATGGACACAGGCAGCTGCTTTCTACTGAATGTTAAATTTCCTCTGAGATTATTTCTATGAAATTGTATCAGAACAAATGTATTCTTTTAGGAATGTAGTCATTCAAGACCCTCAAGGATCTCTTTCTGGAGAGACTACTGTGCGTAGATGGCATCCAGGAAAAAAACTGCCATGGAAACAGTTTACAAGATTTCTTGTAAAAGCTTAACAAACCAAAATGTAGCCTAGGATGACTTTGCTGCATGATTCATACCAGTATACCTGACCATTTTGCAGACAGCGGTGTTGCCATAGATGGCATTACTAAAATGCAGTGAATCTCCTTGCAGGGAAATCTGAACAAAGATGATAAATGGAAAGGAACTGAATTGGGATGAAATGCATTCCAACAGCAGGTACCGTGCTATGAAAGCAGAAGGGTAACAGATAAGTTCAGTCTGCAGGGAGATGGTGATTTATACTTTGGCTTGGTCAGATTCCAGAAGGGTTGTATACATGTTCATATCAGTTCTTTCTGATATGCTTCTGCTGAGGTGGCCATCTCAGAAGGAAAAGTAGTAATTTCCTGTAATACTCTATTAATACTGCTATAAATGTTTCTTCTTGTCTTATAAAATGATGCTTCTAAATATGTACACTTGTGCTATGTAACACAATGGAGTCCCAATCTCCATAAATGTCACTGCAATATGGATGCAAAAACCTGTAGGAGCATATGGATGAAGAAAGTACATTTTTCTTCAATGTAGTCTACTTAGTCAACAATTGTACTAACTTATGCCTAGTGTACCTAGTACTAATTTTTTTCCCATCCCTCCAAAACTTGGAATAAAGAGAACATCCATCTAATAAGAAGAGCATCAGTCCCAGTAGAATGTACCAAAACCAATTCTAAGCAAGTGTCCTTATCATTCATCAAATTGAAAACATTTCACTGAGACTATTCAAATTCAATAACTCTAAGGAGTTGTAGACATAGATTTTTCAGTCTTCAAAGTCTCTGGCCAATGTTTACATTTCCATTTCAGAAGCTTGAAAGTAATTCTTCCCCTTCCACTTCCCATGCCTTTGAGAAACAAAAGTCGTTCTCTCCCTCCCTTCCTTTATAATAAAAAGCCCCTGACTTGGTGAAGTTGGAAAACCCTGCTTTGAAGAAAATGAAGAACTACTACAGGTCAAAAGCCTGGACTATGTGAGAATCCTGTCTTTCATTTTCATCCTCCGCTTAGTTACTTGGCCACTTGTTATTTTAAAGAAAAGCCTCAACCTTTGGATAAGGATAAAGCAGATTTTGCAGGTAGCATGGACCAGTAGCTCTGAGAAGCAATGTGCCTGTTCTGGGCTGCTTCATCTTTCCAGGTCCTTTGTGCTGGAGAAGGCGGTACTTTCTGAGGCCAGATATCCCAGGGATGCACAGATAAACCCAAGTGACTGGTTTATTTATTTAATTTTCTAGTTTCTATAATCACCTGTCATCCTGACAGCTAAGTGCTCTGATTATGGAAAATTAAAACACAAAATGAGAACCAAGCAAAAACAGTTAATCAAATGCTAAACAAAATAAATGGGCCTTGCCTTCTGCCCTGAATTCATTCAAATTAATCATTGATTAGAGCTATAACAAAACATAAACTATTCTACTCCATTGCCACCTGCTTGCCAGTTAATAAGGCAATCCTTAGTAATTTTAAGTTTTCAAGTTCCCATTCCTAGGCATGAGGTGCAGTAGGTAATAAAAAGCAATTTAGACAGCACCATTCTCTCTTAAGACTAATTTATTAAAGATACTTTTGAATAGGTTCTCTTAGTTCCCTTTCATTTTTTATACAGGCTTCTCAAGAGAATGAGGTTTATGTGATCAGGAGAGGTCGGTGTTTAGGGGAAGAGGGAGGAAGCTGATGCATCTTTGGGTAGGCCAGCTGTTGAACCTGATAGTATCCAAATAAACTCCACAGAAGCTTCACATTGGGAATTACACTGAGAAATGTCTAGTCCGAGGGGGATATTACAGTGGAAACTCTCATGTTGTTGAACAGCTCAGTGAGCTCACATGGGGAGAAGATCTTACAGATGCCACAGGAAAGCTTTAATCAAAGTTCAGGACCCAAGTAAAAAAATCTGTAGGAATTTGACTTTAATTCTTTCTCGCACTCAGGAAAGCACTTGCACATTAGTGTTCTGCTATTTCCAGACTCAGAGAATGGTGCAGGACCTCTGGAGGTCAGGCAGTCCAATCTCGTAACATGGGACCAAAGCTGCTCTCTGTGTGTAACCTGCAGAAGAAACTGGGCTGCAATACGTTGGACTTTGTAGGAATCTTGTATGCCAGTCTTGTAAGAAGTGTCATGGAGAAGGCAAGGATCAGCTTCTGTACATTTAAAATTGACTCTGTGGTGAAGAGCATGCTGAGGAAGCTTGATAAAGGTAAGATAGGGAGAAACTGAACCGGAATTGAAACTCACTTAAGTTTATTATGAAAACTGTTCCATGTATGACAAGCAGAAACAAGAAAGTTCTGGTTTAGCGTGCTGAAATTTGTAAATGACCATTCCTATGGGAGTCTGAAAGTCTCTTCACCAAGTGTATTTGTGTGCTTATTAATTATATTGCTGAGGCAATCTGTGTTGACCATAAATTCATGGCATGATAACTATTACAATGATCATTAAAACACGATTAAAATATAAGGCATCTGTAGTGCATTTTTGTCAATAGAACAAGCAATAAAAAGTCTGTCTCGTGCAGTTTAGCAGTCGTGAAGTGATAACGAACAGCAGGTTATAAACTACTGAATTCAGAGCTGTAGTAAAAAGTACTTTAACATCAGAACTTTCAACTACTGGAACATTGGTCAGATTATAACATTTTATTAGACAGAAATTAATACATAAAGATCAACAGATAAGGTAGATGTGAAATTTATCTTTACTGACTATTAAAGTAGAAGAACTGTTTAAAGATCGATGCAAATGTAGAAAATCTCCAGCATCATGATCATATCTACCATTAAAATGATCTTTTGTACTGAGACATCACTGCCAACTATGTCTCTATCACCTGAATGCATTAACATGCCTGAGAATTTGTAACTTTAGCCTACTGTGGTCAGAACTCTTTTTCCCTTAAAATATAAAGTAACACCTTTTTTTCTATTTCTTCCATGGATTTAGTATAGCTTTAGCCTTCAGGCTTTTTGTCTTTGGAGGTTACCATGTAATCTTGAAAAGATTTTGTGGATAAATGAAATAAAATGAAGTGAGTGTAGTTAAACAGAAAGAAATCTCAAGATTCAGGCTGTAAGTACTACTCTAAGAATCAGCAGACAATAAAGATCCTACGGCCTAGATTTGTCCTCAAATGCACTGAGAGGTTTTATTTTCTACTCATACATTTAGACTCTGAATAGAAAATATGACCACATGACCCTATTTTATTCAATGTATTTGCACAAGTGAGAATGAGAGAAGAATTTAAAGATAGTGAGGTTCAACAGCTGGTCTATAACTTGAATTGAACTCAAATCCTGTAATAATATTGTTGGGTTTATGGTAAATAGAGCTTTTTTTTAAAACCAGCTAAGAGCTAGGTCTTGAAAATATACTTTTTTAGCATAACACCAGTATAGTCTGTTTTATTTTTTGTGTTTTTCTTTCTTAACTACATTGATTCCTCGGGTGTGCTGCTGTCTACAGGTAAGACCTATCTGTGCAAACATGCCATTACGCAGTGGCCATAAAGGAAAGTGCATTTTGCAACCCCAGAGATTGCTAATACTTGCAAAATCTTTATGCTTATGTTCATGCAACAGCATATTCCTCTCATGAATGTAATCTAATGTCATCTTTGATTGAAGTTGAGATGTTTTCAATAGTACTTCCACTCTCTCTCCCCCCACTTCTCTCCTAGATGCTCGTGAAAGGCTCAGGCAGGAAGGGGAACTTGAAACATTTCCAGTATGTGCGGATATGCTCTTTAAGGCTGTTGTAGACTGTATGCTTTCTAAATGCCTGTTATCTTAAAAAGCCTACTTTTTTTGTCCTTAAAGCAAACAAAAAAAAGGTCTGAAAACCACAGTCACTCGATTAACTGTGGATATGTAAGGGAAAGAGGGAGTAAGTTATCGATGATAGATTTTTCATGTGATGCTTAGATAGTCTTAACATAATGACATTTGGGCAGAAATTCATGGTGTGTTATTCAAGAGCTTAAGCTGGATTGCTTAAAAGGATTTTTGTGCAGCCATAGCTGCTTGTACCACTGAAATTACCTGTCCAAATCCCGCTGCTTGCACATGGCACGGAGAGACTTAACTTGGCGAGTCACCGTGAACAGGGTAGAGCTGCAGCTCTAAGACACCTTGGAAAGGGAACTTGACACACAGGCAGATGAAATGGGGTAGAAAACAAGTGATTAAGTGTGCAAGTTGCTATGCACAAGTCCTGGTAGGTCCGTACATCCAGAGAGTAAAACTGATGATTAAGATGAGATTTTCCACAGGCACTGTGGAGACAGTTTAGTAGGTGTCCTACAACCAGCCTTAAGGACCACAGAAGCACAACAGCTAAATACTGCTGGCTTGCAATGAGTAATAACAGGCATTTCTTGCATTATAGTCTTCCGTATTTCTGCTGTATATGCTATTATTTATAAGTCAATTTGGCTTGCATGTCTTCTTAGAGCTGATATCACTTACAAGAAAAAAATTCACATTGGTAAGCCATTTTGCACTCGATGGTAGACTTCTTAGTTTGGGCATTAGAAAAGAACACACTACTAAAACCCATTGCTCCTGAAAAAAGTGAATTATAGCAATGTTAACTTATAAATCACTTCAGGAGGTGAATGCAAATAACTTCTAGCCATCCACATGCTATCTATATTTCAATACAATTTTCTTTCTTTTAGTCTTTCTAAACACTAGAGATCGCAGTTATGTACCCTAAAGTCCAGATTACGGCTGTCACCTGTTCAAAAGCTCCCCAAAAATCAAATCATACATTTTGTCATTTCATGGGAAAATAGTAAAAGTAGATGTGTTTTCTATTCTATATCAAAACATATTTTCTGTTGCACAGCAAAATGAAACCTGAGACTGAGATTGTTTCCTGCTTACAAACAGAATATCCAGTTTCTCTTATTAAAGAGAAAAGATAACATTGAATATTTTTCATCTTGCTGTCCTCAGGGTAGCAGATATGAATGGGCAACATTGAAATCACTTTCTAATAAAAAGATGGTAAAATAGTCCATAAAAATGGAAATAAATGAAGGCCAGAGCACTGATTCCATTCCAATGGTTTCTCTGAGCACATAACACCTCAGCATCTACACAAAGGTTTAAAATCTTCACAGAGCTCAGCATAGAGTTCTTGATTATTTATCTGACTAGGAACACAGGCCTGAGAGGTGCCACCAAAAACCAGTGACTGTAGTCCTCTGCAATCCCTTACTACAGGTTGGTAGGTGACTGCTTCACACACCACGGGCTGGGGAACTCTTCCCCTCCTGTAGTAAACAAAGGCCCTACCACAAAAGAGCAAAAGCTAAAGACAAAATGTGCCCTGGAAAGAGAATTGGAGAGACTGAAGACTATCTGCTTCACAGCCAGGTCTTCAGATGATTCTAGGAAATCACTGCAAAGAAAAGCAGACTTCTTCCAAAAAATAATCCCTGCAGGCTTTGTCAGTCTGATCTGGGAGAAACATCCGCTCTCCACCTCACATCTGGAGAATGGAGAAGTAGCTGGCAACAGATTATCTGGAAGTGGGATAGTATTTAATCATGTTCAATTAATTCTTATCTAATTTTTCAGTGAAGGACAAGAACAGATCTCACAAGTTGGGAAAAAACATCCTTGTACCAGCTGCCTCTTTTAAGAAGTAGTGACACTTTATCAGTGTAACTGTATTCTAAGTGGTGGTCGGAGACATGGCATCAGCATTCAGAGGCTGTGTCACATAAGGTTAGACTTCTTCTTAGCAATCTTTATATCTGGAAATGTTTTTATGTTTAAAGTCAGAGATTGCATGACTGCTTCAGCGGTAGTGGTCAGATTTCTAAAAGTAGACATCAGCTTTCCACTACTGAGCTCAAACTGCTAAATAAGAGAAATTACTTTCAGAAGGCTGTTTCATGCTTCATGTTGAAAAGCATTGATCTCAGTTTGGTTTCCAGTGGCCCAATTCTCCACATCAGAAAATGAATTAAAAAAAAAAAAGAAAGTACTGTAACAGTTTGCATTTGTTAACAACTTGGTTGGCTTTCTCAGTACAAAAGAAAAAGAAGACAGAACGGGACTGAAGAACAATTTGCTTTCATCCTTCAGAGGGTCTCATTATCAGGGCAAATCATGGCAGTAGGTCAGTTGTGAGAATTTTATTTCCTCTCATTACTTACCAGATTTTATAAAAAAAAAAGAAGGTCCATATGTTCCAATCTGGCTGCTTTCACAGAGAGTGAAATTTACTTTAAAAACATAGAGTAAAAAGAAGAATATATGAGCAATTTAGATCTCCATAAAAATGTCACAGTGAGAGGTCTCAGAAAATTACCAAGGACAGTGGCACTGTTGATTTATCTGTGCCACAGAATTGCACAAGTTATTTATAGCCTTAAGCTCCTAGTTTAACTTAAAGTTGTTGCTTAAAGAATTCTTGAATGAGACAATCAAGCAGCTTCACGTATTTGCTAACAGGGAGATTTACACTGCTGTAGTAAAACCTTAATAACAAAGCTATACATTATTTTGTCATGCCAAACATGTAGAGAGGCAGAGAGGAGGAAAACACTTTCACATGAGTCTTAAGGGAAAGTTAATGAACTGCCAGAATTTAAATGATGTTGTCTGTATCGATACTACACCAAACTAAACCCAAAGTCATTTATTGGCTTCTGTGCAAGCATCCTAAAAAAATCTTCTGTTACAGAGCCCAAAGTAGAGTGCCACAAATGAAAAGAATGAACCTTCATTTACATATACGATACGTGAGCACACACACACATATATAGCCACATATTTACACACAGTGTGACGGTAATAAAGGTCTCCCTTAATTTCCTAGGCATCTTCTTCTTTGTCCTGTCTTGTCAGAACTTCTTCAGCCCATGCATTGGGTGCTCTGGTAGATTCAGTACAAAGGTGTTGCAGTGCCTGAACCAGCGTTTTTTTGTCTCCACAGAGAAAAATGAGAGAAATGTTGCTCATTGTTCTGAATACCAGCTTACAAGTTTCATGAATCATTGATTTCTTTTCATTAGACCTGGGAAACCTTGATATAGTGTTGGTATATACAAGGACTACATGGCATCTGGAGGAATGCTTCATGCATGTTTAATTTTTACCAGTCCACTGGGCTGCCTTGCAACTGTTTTCTATTACTGTTCATAAAATTCAACTTTTCCTTTGCAAGATTAATATTAAAGAAAGGTCATTGGAATATATTTTAATAGCTATAATGACAGTGCACAGACAGTTTTATTGTAAAGAGGTGGCCAACTTGTTTTCAAGCCGAAAGCTAATTTAACAGAAAAGAGTGATATAAGGCTATCTTTTAGGTCTTATCAAGCTAAACTTGCACAGGCACCCAGACACTGCAAACCAAAACTACTTTTGGAAATGGCAGGCTCTGAACCTCTTTGTTCTTACAGCATTCCATGGCAGGCTGAACCTATAAAGCTGAAAAAGTTATGAAGCAAAGAGATGCTCCAAATCCTAAATCAATCAACAATATTATTGTTATACTGCAAAGAGTTGTTCAAAGTAATCTCAGCAAGGTACTGTAATATTGTAATATTATCAATGATTTAACGATTTTATTTACAGTTATGTAAATTGTAATATTATCAGTTATTTTATCTCATATTTTTTATGACATGTAGTCAGAGAATTGTTATGAGACTAGGAAACATTTCTCAATGCAAATCATAATGCAGGAAGGGAAAAGTCAGGTAACGTTAATTCAATAGATTGCTTAAATAGCAAAGCAAATCTGAGCTAAGAAATATTGAACATATTTCAGCATTAACATATTAACATATTGAGGAATCTTTGTGTAATTCTGGATGGACCTGAAACTGTGTTTTAACCTGGATTCTTGTAGAGGACCAGAGATAATGAAATAGGTAACATGATGAAGAGGCCTACATGTATTACTGGGGTTAGAAGACAGGTAGCAGTGGGTAGAGATCTCCAGGAATGGCTCTGAAGATTTATTTGCATACAGCGACAATGTTAAAATGGGACGGAGTGGGATAAGAGAGCCTAAACACTTGTCCTACCTCTAAAGGCAACACTGTAGGCATCTGCTATCATTGAGCTGTTCAGGGTTGAGAAAAACGTCCTAGAGAAAGCTTAGAAAAGGGTTGGGAGAGATTTGGTTCAGATATGTTGCATGCTCCTTCGATGTTTGTTTTGTAATAGTCTTTCCAACCTTGCCATCTGGAACTTAAATTTTTCTTAGGTTTGTTTCCATTTTGAGCTTTCCTCATGTTTAAGATTAACACAGACATATCTGAGAGGACATGCATTACTTTTTATTTCTTGGTATGAGCAAATCTATGTCAAGCCATGCTGAAAGAAAAATCTTGCTCCCCAAAGTTTGATAAGATAATATATTCCTTTGGCTCCCTAAATTCATAAAAGAATAATGACAAATAACATTTTCAGGAAAACAGGTTAACATTGATGAAAAAAAGTAAGCAATATTGGCAACACCCTTGGCAGTTTTTCTTTCCTTGTTTGCTCTTTAAAAACATTAATAAAGTTAAGGAACAAATGGATGCAGTAAATCGGGTGAATCAGAAGCAGAACACTAAATACTAGCAATGCAATTATATCTTCCCTGATCCTCCACCAGTGGACAAAAATAAAAACTTGCAGAAATATCAAAGGAAATTTCATTTCAGTTTAAGCAGCAGCACCCTGAATAATGTCAGACTTAAACTGATTATAAGAAGTTATGGGGAGCTAAAGGGGAAATTTTGAAAATACACAAATTATGGCAATAAAGATCTTTGACACCCATTTTCTTAGATTACAGGAGTGAGAAACTAGAGCCTATACCTTAGTAGAACTTCACAATGCCTTTCTCTTAGGGCAGCGATTCGTATCCCTTTATTTACCTCTATTTGCAGAAAAAATGGTCACCCAACATGAATTTCTTTGAAGGACTTTTTTTCTTTCTTTTCCTTTTTCTCCTGATGTACATGGAAGAGTAGCAAAGGTCCTGAGGTCTGCTGGCAGATGATAAAGCACATATTTCATTTGCTGGGTAGGATACACTTTGTAAGAGATGCCCGTTTCTTGAGGCTGACAGCCAAAAGGATGTAAAGTGAACGGAACTGCTCCTGATGTTAGAGGGTTTTTTCAAGGGAGGAAGAGTTGGTAAAAGTGGAGATTTAACCTGTAATGCAATATAATAACCGACAGCTAACCGCTGGCTACAAGGCAGACTCTGAGTTATAGCAGCTTCTGAATGATGCTACATTTTGAAATGATGACACTTTGAGCTTTGAATTTGAGTGTCTGGCTGCCAAAGAAAAATCTCCCCTTTGTCCTTTTTGTTTTAAAATAACTTTCTTCTGTTGATTGTCTTGAAGAGTTTGATTTTGGGTTCAGCATCTAATGACCAGATTTGAGTGGATGACAAAGGGAATAGCTATTCTGCCTGCGGCAATGCAGCTAACTGTTTGTCCAAAGATAACTATACCTATATAGGTGCAGTTTTCTCTGTTCTTACGATTTGATATTTTTAATTTTCTAAAAAATGTATTGTAATTATTATTTCTTTTTTTTTAATAACATATTTTGTTAGAAATTCAGCTATGGGAATAAACAAGAATTTCTGGGGTTTATGATGCTTATTTTGTTTTGCAGGAAAATAATCTAAGCCATAATAATGTTTTCTTCTGCTGAGTATGTTAGCTATTAGGTGTGGAGAGTGCCTGGCACTTGAGAAAGCAAAAGTATCTAATAATAGAAGGAGGGGATGGAGACCAGCTGCCAAAAAAAGGTGGAATAGCTGGCAGCTGTGATGGATGACCTAGTAACAAAGATGAAGAAGTCTTAGCAGGAGTGCACAGATAGAGAATAAAACATAGGGTAAAAGGAGAAGAGGCAAAAGGAAGAAAATGGATCTGAAGTGGCAAAAAGGCATTGCTCAAAGGAGTAGGTGGAAAAAAGTATCACTTTATTTGCCACAAATCAAAGGAGAGGAGAGAAAACTTGTCTTAGGAAATTGCCAAGATTGTTTTAATATTATTTTTCCCTGGGAATAAAAAATGAAGACAGTAATTAGAGAATTTAAACTAACAACTGAAGAAAATCCATTAATGAGAAACAAAATTAGTCTAGTTCACAAATCACAGACTGTGTCTGACAGGCACACTGTTCTTTTGAGAGTCTCAAAAGGACGGAAGATGTGCACCAATTATATTCAATTTAGCAAGATACTGCATCTAACTCTTCTATGTGACTGCACAAAAAAAGCTGGATTCTACCATTTTCATGGAAGCAAAGAGAAAGAAAAAACAGTAATTTGTGATTAATAGTAAGTTGTACTTCCAAGGATTGTTTGGATTAAAGTGTTATCCTTAAGAAATAATTTCCATACATGAGAATTTTTCAAATCTTTACAACTAATATAGTGGATGGATTAACTAGGAATGCTTTCAAACTAACAGAGAGTAAGAATCATACACTCAACCATTATGGGGAAAAAATGTACTAAATTAATTGAAAAAAAAAAAAAGCAGTGATGTTTAACAATATCCAACATAATACAAAAGAAGTGGTAACATTGTATTAGATGAGCATTTTGCCCCAGGCCTCTTCCACTCAGGAGGAGGCTTGCATATACAGTAGGGAGTAAAAGGAGCCAAGAAATTTCAGCTTCTGTCCTCCCACCATTTCCCCACTGTCTGATACATCACACACATTTGTATCACATCATCCTGCCTTGGCCATGTGCCTGCTCGTCTGTGTATATGAGGATGGAGTCCACCGCTGAGATACCTTTATACACTTTACTATCATGATTATTCACTTTCTCCTATAGATTTGTTTAACATTAGCTTGTTCTCTCTTCCTCCCATTACTTTTGGCAGCCTAAAATATACATTCTTCAGGAGGATACTAACAAAAGTGTATAAAAGTCTATTAAGTGATTAGAAGAATTCCCTCATATTAGTATCTAAAACCTTCACAAAACCTAAATTTTCTTCCTACCTTGAGAAGCAGAATCAAATTACTTTCTCCGTTTGCTAGAGAAACCTAAAGGTAGTGACTTCACCAAGACCACATAAAAAATCTGTGGTATAGGAAGGCACTGAAATCGAGACCAATGAACCTTAGGCTACTGACTATACTGGTGTATGTAATTCCCACCAGCAGATGAAAAATTAGCAACAGAAATAAATTTATGAGTGGCTAAACGTGAACTGACTTTGTATACAAATCTGTAAAAACCAAGTCCCTGGGTTGTTTTACAAAATGCTTGCTTAGTCCAGGCAGATGGATGTTTATACTATGCAGTTACCATAGTGCTTGGTATAGTGCTAAATCCTGCTGAAAAGACAGTATGTTTACTAAGGCTCAGCCATGCAGTAATGCATCCACACCACTTCCAGTCAGCTCAAAATCTAAGTAGGATTGGCTCCCTTTCACCTGCAAAAGCCTGCCTAAACACACATAAAGATAAATGATGGTCTTATGGAGGCAGCTCACGAGAGTTGTATGAAGCCTTTCCGCAAGAGCTTTTTTCAGCTCCTGAAGAGATGTAATCAGCCACACGGCCTGTAAACTCCAAAGGCAGTGAACAAAGGTGCTAAAAATCCCGCAGGCAACAGTTACCAGGTCTAAACATAATTATTTCTCTACTGCAGAAGGAAAATGATTGTCGCATTTATCAAAGGGAAAATGGATGACTCGGAGCCTACCACAAACACTTGAACGTGCAGGCTATGAGATTTACCAAAGGCAGAACTAAACCATGGATGTCTTGGTCCTGAGTATTGCACTTCAGCAAGTGTGTTGTAACCCTCAGACAGTGCGTTTTGTAACAGCACAGCTGCCAAACACAGATTAACAATTCAAGACATCTTCCACAGATTGTTAATGAGGTGTCTTTTTAAAATCCAATTTTGGGGAAAGTTTTGATGAAGGCTGAACTTTGTCTTTTAGATAAATGTTAAGATTCTCACAAGGCTTTAGGTCAAGGTTTAAGAAGCATGCCCAAATATGAGGAAATTCATAGCAAAATGTAAAGAACTAGCAGGACTGTAACAGACAGATGTTCTAAAGTCCTGGTGAGTTTTATAGTGTCAGGTGCCATCTTTCATTGGACCAGCTGATATTCCTAGAAAAATTGGCAAGCTTTTAAACTCAGTGTCTTTCCATCAAGTCTGATAAAGTGTAATAAAAGGCTAAATTTGGAACATACAACGTTACTCTTAATAAAATTCAATTATGATTTTATACATTTATTATATAGGTTGATTGAAGTCATACGCCTCAGTGAAACTGAAAGAGAAAAATTTATTAGGACTTTTGTCATGGGAAGATATCATCAGGAAATTGTAATGGGCTGCAAGAAAATGCATCTATTATATATCTGATTTTCACATCCACTAGAGTTATAGATTTTAGTTGATAGACTCACCTTTAGGAAGTTATCTCAGTGCTGCTCATGGAAGAGCAGGTATGAAAAATCTGAAGCGGAATGGTTGTTTCCAATGGTAACTGTGTTTCTGCGTTTCATCAGTTGGCTGCATGAATTCATTCTTGTGCATACTGATTGTTTTGTTTCAACCAGCCTTCTTCTGTTCCAAAATCTTCATGTGAACATTTAGGATAAGGAAAAACACACGGCTTCATCCACAATTCATCCACCTCAGGATCCTTTCACAGGTTGTCCACAATCCACAAGCAGAGAAACTTTGGCAGATCCATTGCATCTGAAACCAGAATCTCCCTCAATAGGTATCAGAATTGACGTGACGACAGGAACAGTCCTCAAACCCCTCATTGCTCAGAGTGTGCCTTTTTTGGAAACACAGCAAACATTTTTCAGAAACCGCAGAGACTAAACAACCTTCCTTCTTACGCTATGGGCATCACTGTGGGAATTACCAGCCTACAGGCCAGCATCCCGTTCATTCCCGGGCACCCTTACTGGCTGTCTTTGTTAAGGAGCAGCTGAATCCAGCACTGCTCAGGACCCCGTGGGCTCCTCCTTGCTGGCCCAGGAGAGCTGGATGGGGTGTACTCGCAGACCCGGAGGGCTCGCCCATGCCAGCCTGATGTGTGCCCTCCTGCTCCCCTTTGCAAGTCCAGCCAGCAGCGATGCTGGAGACGAACTCTGAGAGGTAGATACACACAGCTCACACAATACACAGAGGACACTAACACAGCCAGCCACGCAGACCGGCACTGGTGCCTTTACCAAAATACCGCATAAAACCCCAGAGCACTCCCAAAATCACAGACAGCTCAGCCTCGCGGAGGCTCACCGACGAGCCGTGCACGCACCCTTGCTCTCTGTGATCACAACACCCACAGATTCACGGGGTCCTTAAATATGAGCTCGGGCTCTAGGTCCATCAGATCTCCGTGCCTGGGTCCTGGCCCCCTCCCACGGTCACTGGCTCTCACCTTGGTCATTCCAGATGTGGGTCCCAGCAGTTAGTCACTAGTGAGTTGCCCAAACTCCCACGCACAAAAGACTGGATTTCAGGAGGAACGCACACAGCCTGATCCCTCCTCTTGTTGGCCCCCTGACCCACAGGCTGCTGTGATACTCTTTGAGCACCAGGGCTGAAAGTCTGGGCTTCCTCAAGGACTTATGCAGCCTGAGCGTAAACAGGTGTAAAACTTGCTCTGAGATTCCTCCATCTTATCTCTGAAATAAGAATGAGCTTTTCCCCTGATCAGTAATTAAAAGGAGAGACTCTCTCAGAATAAAAGGAGAAAATTCAGGGTTATGTTTATATGCGCTCTACTGTGAACTGTAACTTGTTACAAGGAAGCAAGAAAGGAGTGACTGTATTACCAGCTGAATTGTTTTATGCTTATGTTTGTCTCCATCTGTTATCAGAGTCACATACCTTTGTCTTAGTATAGCCTGGGCTGAGACTAAGTAATGAGACCTGCGGTAAGAACTGTTTCTCTTTGGGATCATATAGGCGCAGAGAAAAGAATTATTTATCTCCTTGCAATGCAAGATTTTTTTCCATGGGATATTTGCCATAGTTTGCCAAGATCTCATTATCTGACTTTCCTCTTACTCCCTACTATCCTTATAGTTCATATCAGGCTGCTTTTCTTTTCCTTCTCTGCATTGTATTTTTGCCTGGTGAGATCAAGCTCTGAGACTGTGTTCATTGTTTGGACAAGAGTGTGAAAGCTTTTGGCAAATAAGATTAGTGGGGCTCTGTGGGAGACAAGTATGTGCTTGAACATACTGTATTATTTAGAAGTCTCATTTTTAGATATGTCCTGTCTCATCAGTTCTGCAACAGAAGAGTGTACAGATATATCAGCTTTTGAAAAATGAAAAGTATCCAGAAAAAGTCTATGAATTATCTTGCAATGTGCACTGTATATAAGAAAAACCATACTTATGGACAAATTGTTATCAATTAACAGTATACCGAAGCTGTATCATTTTGCCCCATGAACAGCAGAAATGATAGCATAAATGGACAATTAAAAGACATATTCATTATAATGGCTGTATGAAAATGGCATTATCAAAATATAGGATCAAAGTATTTTTCCCTTTTTTTTTTTTTTTTTCTTCAGGGACTTAACCAAGGCACTTAAGTTAGCAGCCAACTTCTCCAATCTGCCTAAATAAGACAGAGAGAGAGAGACAGAGAGACTACAGAAACCTGTGAAACGTGATTCATATCTCCTAAGTTCTGTGCCTAAAAATGGGTATCAATTTGTTCACATTTGTGTTTTTCCAGCTTGCTTTTCAGGAAGACTAAGAAATGTTGTTTACCCATGCAAAGTACATAACAGTAGAGCTTTGCAGCCATCACCCTGCTAAAATCTGTCAAGATACTATGATCTGTTAAAATACTACTGGACTGAGGTTTCCTTTACATGATCTCCCTTTACCTGAACTGAATTTATACTGTTTTTCTCTTTCCTCTTCCTTTTCCTTCACTGGGTTCACAGAGTAGATCTCCTATGTTAAAAAGTCAGCATTATGTGGTGAAGAAAGCTGTTGATTGCAGGATTCTTGCTTGTTGCTGAATTTAGAAAGAGCGCACTGAGTGACTAATGTGATTGCAAGCAGAGAGAAAAGGTCTCATTAGTCAAAGCAAACGAATGATTCTATGGAAAATTTCTACGTCAAGTCAGTTAATCTGCCTCTTCACAGATGGTCACTATTATGTATTTCTTATTTTCTGAATGCTCAGCTTGATGACCTGGTATCTAATTGACGGACATGCTACTCAGTCACAGTAACAAACGACAATGAGTGGGAGCTAAGTTTTGGACATAACAAGTGCCATTCAGTGCTAAGCGTTCTGCAAATAACAGGTACCAGAAGTGTCAAATTAGGGACCTGAGCCTGCAGAACATTTTCACACTTATCTTACCTGTTCTTGTCTTCCAGTGGCAAAATGGAACTCCCTTCTTGACAGAAAAGTTAGGGTAATACATTAAAAAAGGTTTTCATTCTCAAACCCAGTAGTGATGGGTGCCAAAGGAAAATCCAGAAGCAAATTTTGATTAAGGTACCACAGGATAAGGGATGGAAATATATGTTGAATATAGAGGGTGGAAAATAAAGGCATGCTGCTCTAAGTATAGCAAATGATCATATTACTACAATTTTTTCACAGTGCACAAGCATCCTTATATAGGCATTACATAGTTTTGACTTTCTTAGCTCACTGGTTTTAAACAGTTAAATCTAAACGTGAGGGGCTGATTTCAGTATACAACTCATTTTGTAGTTCTAAGAGAGGCAATTTTCTAAAATTTATTTTACATAAAGTGCTTTACAAATACTTAACATAAAATGCTACTTAGATTCCTACATATTTGGTATGAGGAGCCAGCATCTCCTACTGGTTTGTCTGTAATGAATGTTTCTTGAAAAGCAAGACTCATTCTCAAGAGCCTAAACATGAATTTTGCACCCTAACTTCAAGATCCTGTTGTATCAGATCTTGACCATTGTACATAAAGATGCAAAATACAAAATGCAGGCTTACATACAAGCATACTAAAAGCATACAAAACCATTTTAACTTTTAAAAATGCACTTGAATGATGAAGCTGACAAAAAGCATTCCCAACCATCCTTTCAAAATGCCACATCTATGTTTGCATCTCAATTTTGCCATAACTTTCTGCAAATATTTGAGCACCAATTACATCCTGAACTCAAATACTCAAGTTCTTTCCTCAGAAGTGATATGTTTTTCCCTGAATTAGACAAAGGTAAAAGGGTCCCTAATTTTCCTTACCCTCGCCTTCTCAAAAAGCAATTCAGTGAAGTAGACAATGGTCTATTTCCTCTCTTCACAGATCTATTCTTCAACAGACGGAAGTGATGATACAAAAAAAGCAGTTAAATGTAATTCTTTTGTTGTGCCCCGGTCTCTGTCTATACATTCTCACAGTCACACATATTATGTGTACATATAATATGACTATTTATATTTTCAGGGAAACATACTTTTGCATTCTCTGCAGTTAAGATATTCAAAACATTTAATTGGGTTAACCAGTTGGCTTTACTTCCTCATCCCAGTACTGAATGAGGTTCATTAATCTGGATGACCTCAATTTCCCTCTCCCCATACTCAGGTTCTGAAGTCACTCAAAGCTTTTACAACAAATAGAGGTAAAGAATAAGGAATTGGCTGGATGGCCACGTCCAAATAGTTTCAGCCAATGGCTCAGTGTCCAGAGATCAGTAAGAAGTGCCATCCCTCAGGGTGCTGTATTGGGACTAGTACTGCTCGGTATCTTTATTAATGACATAAAGAGTGGGATTGAGTGCACCCTCAGCAAATTTGCAGATGGCACCAAGCTGAGTACTGCAGCTGATACACTGACGGATGGGATGCCTTCCAGAGGGACCTTGACAGGCTTCAGGTGTGGGACCATGTGAAACTCAAGAAGTTCAACAAGACAAAGTGCAAGGACCTACACCTGGGTGGGGTAATCACCCATATCAATACAGGCTGGGGGATGAATTCACTGAGAGCAGCCCTACAGAGAAGGACTTGGGAATAGTGGGGGATGAAAACTTGGATGTGAGACAACAATGTGCACTTGCAGACCAAAAAAGCCGATCATACCCTGGGCTGCATAAAAAGAAGTGTGCCCAGCAGGTTGAGGGAGGTGATTCTCCCCCTCTATTCTACTCTCATGAGACTCCACTTGGAGTACTGCATCCAGCTCTGGTGTCCCCAGCACAAGAAAGTCATGGACCTCTTAGGATGGGTCCAGAGGAGGGCCATGAAAATGGTCAGAGGGCTGGAACACCTCTCCTCTGGAAAAAAGCTGAGAGCGCTAGGGTTGTTCAGCTTGGAGAAGAGAAGGCTCTGGGGAGACTGTATTGGGGCCTTTCAATACTGAAAGAGGGCTTATAAGAAAGATGGAAAGAGACTTGTTCCCAGGGCCTGTAGTCATAGGACAAGGAGCAATGGTTTTAAACTGAAAGAAGGTAGGTTTAGACTGGATATAAAGAAGAAATTCTTTACGATGAGGTTGGTGAGACATTGGAACAGGTTGCCCAGAAAAGTTGTGGATGCCCCATCCCTGGAAGTGTTCAAGGCCAGGTTGGATGAGGTCTTTGAATAACATGATCTAGTGAAAGATGTCCCTGCCCATATAAAGGGAGTTGGACTAAATAATCTTTAAAGGTCCCTTCCAATCCAAACCATTCTATGATCCTGTGATTCTATGATTCTGATTTTACGAAATAGACTTAGTATGACATTTTAAATAGTAGGACATCTAGGACACCATAAAGGACACTAAGTTTAGGAGTGGTGCCAACTATTGTGATGTTGAAATACAGAGTAGCAATTATACTGTGAAGTGTCTTAGCAAAGCATATAAAAAATACATCATTAGATTGCTCCTGCCAGAAAAAGGAAAAAGAGAAAAAAAAAAAGAGGGAGAGAGACATTTAACCATAGCCATTGCTACTGTTTATTCACAGAATCTTCCTAATAAGTGCTTTTATGTCTCTCAGGTTTGCTTATGCAAAGTTCACATAACAGGTTTATAATTATGAGAATTATCCTCTCTGGCGTGGTTCCCCATTAGACATTTTGGGTCCTAAAAATTATGCATATGTCTATTTTCACTTGAGGGCTGTCATCACCACATGTCTTTCATGGACCTGGTCAGCAGGAGTTACCTACACCCATTAAGCAGTCTTCATTCTGGGTCTGCTGCCAACAAAGATCATTAACTGAACAATGTATTTAATCTCATAAACATTTTCTATGCTCACAATTTGCTAATGTTAACTTGCTAGGGACTGTAAAATTGCTGTAATTTCTCCTGGGTTAAGCAAGTCCTGTCCTATTATCCCTAATTCTAAAAGACTGTGCAGATGAACGTTAAAAGTGTGAGACCATAAACCGGAACCTTTGAATTTCCCTTGACAGATAAATGCCCTAATTGTTGATCTAGTCAATCTTGCACATGCTTTTGATCTCTAACATGTTCAATGTTTTGTGCTCTTTCGCAGAGTGGAATGGCTCCAAAGGAAGGACATAGAATTAACAGCATCCCTTCACTCTGAATGGGCTCTGATTTTTGGAACTACCCAGTGAAAGGAAAGCTAAGACCTGGGCAAAGGAAGGAAGTGTACATGTTTTTCTTGTATTCAAATCTAGTGCTTTAGAGCTAGAGGTGTTTAATAATAACGTGTAGCAGATTCCTAGGCTTCCTTTGTCTTCATTTTTCAAAGAAAGCTTTTGGGAAATTCCAGGCTTTAAACCCTGAGTGTAAAGGAACCTTTCTGAGGCTCAACAAAGTGCTGAGATGTAAGGGAGGGGCATTTATCGCACAGTATTTTCAGTTAGCTGCCTTAACAGGCTCTAGTTCATGTAACTGGGACTACTTTTTATGAGAGCTACTGGAGATGCCTAGACCTCAAAGCTAGACAGTGGGCCTAAAAATTAGACGTTATTAAGCACTGGCAGGTTGTGCTGGTTTTGGCTGGGATAGAGTTAATTTTCTTCATAGTAGCTAGTAGGAGGCTTTGTTTTGGATCTGTGCTGAAAACAGTGCTGATAACCCAGGGATGTTTTCATTCCTGCTGAGCAGTGCTCACCCAGAGCCAAGGGCTTTTCTGCTTCTCCCCCCACCCCACCAGCGAGCAGGCTGGGGGGGCACAAGGAGTTGGGAGGGGACACAGCCGGGACAGCTGACCCCGATGGACCCAAGGGATATCCCAGACCATAGGACATCATGATCAGCAGATAAAGCTGGGGGAAGAAAGAAGGGGGAACATTTGGAGTGATGGTGTTTGTCTTCCCAAGTCACCGTTAGGCATGATGGAGCCCAGATTTCCCAGAGATGGCTGAACACCTGCCTGCCCATGGGAAGTGGGGAATGAATTCCTTGGTTTGCTTTGCTTGTGTGCACAGCTTTTGCTTTACTTCTTCAGCAGTCTTTATTTCAACTCCTGAGTTTTCTCACTTTTACTCTTCCAATTCTCTCCACCACCCCACCGGGGGGAGTGAGCAAGTGGCTGTGTGAGGCTTAGTTGCTGACTGGTGTTAAACCACAACACAGGTTTTTATTCCTTTTTAACTTGGGGTTGGATCTGTCTTCGCTGGGATACAGTCACTTAAATGTATTTATGTGAGTTTGCCAGGTTTGTGTTGCAATTGCGATTTTTGGATGAGATTTTCAAATCTGTCAGATTTGGTTTGGTGACTAATCAAAAGCATACAGTTTGGGGGTCGAGGCTGCTTCAAAAAAATCTCATCTTACCTCAGTACAGTTTACTCTGTGGAAATCTTGGTCATATTCCTGTCAAGAGCATGTTTGCTATTGACTTCAGTCAAGCCAGTTCTTCCACCCAGACAATTTTTTCCTTTAAGATAATCAACCACGACAACTGTGCAGAGGAGAGCTTTGGAGTATTCTAATTATATTTCACATATTTACTTTGCAATAAGCATAGTTCTGGCTGATATTTTAAAGAATACAATGAGGCTTGGAAGCTGCAAGTCTTTCTGTTTTAATACACCTAACGTGCAGACTTTGTCTTATGAACGTAAAAGTTCTATATAGAGAATATGGTGCATATGATGGAAAAACATAATTCGGAAGATATATGCCCACAGAGGAAGCTATTTAGACTTAGAAAAATTGAGGAAGTTTATAGCAGAGATATTTTTAATAAACGATGATTTAAAGTGTTTTAAGTAGATGGTCATGTAGCCTTCTGACCCTAAAACTAGGATTAAAATAAGATGCAATTTGCTGGCATAATTGACTGCTAGAACTATAAGTAGCTCTAAACATTAGTTCTTATTTTAGCTCCTGTTTTTAATACAGTCCAGATTTGCAGTTCAAAACAAAAATTTGCATGATTGTTTACTGTCTTTCCAATAAAAAGTTATTTCTCAACAAAAACTACCTGACACGTAAATCTGAGCACATGTATAATCACATAAAATATTATTAGCCAAACTAGCTCTGTTGCAGTCTCAAGAACTTTGCTGCTTTCTCAATATATTTCTCCCAGATTGTCAAGTTTTATTTAACTAAACAGTACTTTGACCAGTTGAAGCAATGCATTCTGTCACTCAAGAATTTTTCTGTAATGTATTCCTAATTCTATCACGGTTTATTGGAGCTTTTCAATGGCTTACTCATGTAATGACTACATCAAAAGAAAATAAAGTGACTTTTAAGTGAGAATCATCCTCGAAGAAATGTTGTTTCTAGTTCTGTTGCATCCAGGTCCCTATAAAAATCTGGGTTTCAACAGGACAAATTTATATTTGAGAGCTTAATTATACAAATTTTGACTTTCATTTGCCTTTCAATCCCACTCTGTAATTCCAACAACAAACAGTAAAACTTGTCTAACAAGGTTTTTCTTTCCTTGAACAAGACCACCCACCCACCCTTTGAAAATTAATCCACATCATGGTTGTACTGTGCAGTGAACTATGAAACATGCACATTTATGTGAGTTCGACTGGAGGTATTCTGGAGCTGTGTATGAAGCTCCTTTCTACTCAGAATCATATGGACATAACATCTTGGCCAGGAGTAGGCTTCTTCTAACTTGAGTCTCTTCCCTTTGTGGAGTATAGACATGTCAGAGACCCCGCTTTCAGGGCATTTTACTAGAGAAAAAAACAAACTTTTGTCTTCCATGCATATGTGTGCTTTGGTCATACATATTTTTGACCTTTCTTTTTCAATTGATCTTAGCTGTAGTCTTAGATTTTCTGACCTTTTAACTTAATTAATAGTATGTAAAATGTTTTTTCTTCTGTAGGAAGTGAAGGTATTGCAGCGATTGAACAAGTTCTTTAACCCAGGTTTCTTCCAGCTTTTAGCAAGGTCTCTAGGTTACTGTTTACTGCTTATAAATGTACATGTGTACTTATGTAATAAACCACAATATATGTGTTAAATATGCTTTAATATATTAGGGTTTTATCTTCTTAAGCATATTACTTTTTTATCTTCTGTAAAATGCTTGGTGCCCCTTCAATCTGATTTTTAGTAATTTTTGAATATTCTCTTATTCTCACTAAAATTCTCATTAAAATAAATTTGCCTTATTTCATGTTTAGCAAACAAAATGCAAAAATAAATAGTTCTAGCTATTTTATAAATCTTATCAGTTATATATCTAGGTAGAAAACATTTTGATAAGAAAATCAAGGAACAGCTTCTTTCCCTATTTTTGTCAGATAATTACACTGATTATTTCACCAGCACATTTGATCCCAGGCTAGATTTTGCCTTTTGTAGGGCAGCACTTGTCCTATAGATGTAATGCAATGCAAATAGGTTGCTACTTTTGCTCAATTTATGAGTTACTATTAATGATAATGCTTATTTATTTTTTCCCAGATATTATTAACCTTTTTTCTTAATCACAAATGTTCACAGTTTTTAAACTGTATCAAAAATAAATGAATGAAATATATTTATGTTCTGATTTTTATTTAAAAAAAAAAAATCTAGAGAGTAACAGGTAAGTAGCAACAAAGAAGAGTACTGTTGTGTAGGCCTGGTAGCTGTGGTCTAATATGAAGACAAAATTTCCAGGCTTCCTTCACTCTCTTCAACGAGGATTCCAAAGAGAAACCCCCAAAAGATAGAGTCCTGGTCATGACTAGAGAAGAAACGTGAGGGGAGCAATAGGTAATCCTGAAGTGTCAGTTTTATATGCTTTGTTTTGTGTTATGACTGACAAGAATAGCTATCAAAAAAGGAGTCCTATCATGAAATGGAGGAAAATTTCTAATTGTAATTTTGTGCAGGAATCTAGGCCCCTAACCATGTCTAAATGTATGTGGGATAAGTGGCTATGTACCTTCAAGTAATAGCCTTTAGCACTGAGGTTCAGTGGTGAGAACTTAGAAAGAAATCAAAACTCTTGTCTCTGTATGTTTCATTTGATCAAAATCAGAATGGCAGAGTGGCAGCAGACTGTATTTTGTATTCAGAAGAATCCCACAGTTGCTCAGATGCAAAATAAAAATCTCTTTGTGCCTCTGCTGGGCTACCTAGCATGGTTAGCATGAAAAAGCATGACTGGAGTAAGCATAAGGAACAGTGAGCAGAACTCATACCATAACAGCAGTGTGGTTCAAACTGAGCTTTGTACCCAGCAAGAACTGACAATCCTAAGCTTTGAGTGAAATGTTATAAATTCATAATTATGTGAGGAATTAGGTACTGTGTGCTATCCTGTTTATTTACCTTGTTGGATTTTTCTCCCATTAATGAAAATATTGGGGTTTTAGCTAATTAAATAATGTCTGAAAAAGGCAAAAAGCTGTTCATTGAATGGTGGAAAGTTTAGGTTAATTTTTCTGGATTTCTGATTTCAGGCTTGAGCCAGTCTGTTAGTAGTAAGAACTTCAAATTTGAACGTGGCTTTTATTACTGCCAGTCATATCCTTGGGAAAAAAAATTGATATCTTGGTACAGCCTTTCTGGGACATATATCCAACTGTTATAACAGTAAATAATATTATTCCTATCTCTTTTGTAGACTTCCCCGTCAGCCTACTCAACATTTGGCAGTAATCTATCTTCTAAAAGCAAATGTCAGCTTCAAAATTCATATCCTCAGATGACTAATTGAAGTACCTATGCCTGAAACCCAGCCAAAGCTGGTTTCTTTTTGTAGCCAAAGGTGATAGCTGGGCATCTTCACAGAGAATTTCAGATCTTGTACACTTACTGTTCACTGTCTATACAACAGACCTAAAAAGAAGTGATAGTGGCTGCCTTCCAAGAGGTGTATGATTGCACCAGCAGATTGCAGAGGTTCCTATCAGGCCCATGGAAGAAAAATACTCCAGTATTAATAAATACATAAACCATAGGTGGCAGAGATGAAAATAAGTATGATTGGTGAAGTATTGGGGGAAAAAAAATAATCACAAATTATTCCCCTGTTTTTACACTTTTCCCTCAACATCAGCTTTTGGCCATTGTCAAGGAGAGGATACCGAGCTGACGGGACTGTTGGTCTGACCCAGCACAGCCACAGTCTTTAGTCTCAGGAAGGAGTAAGGCATGGGACATTTGGGGTCTTTGGCAAAGGATCTGCACTGGAGACTTTTTGATGGAGTACCACCATATATTATGATATCAAGTACAGATTCCTGGGTGAGAAATCTCTCTTCCAGGATCAAAGCCTAGTTTTACAATTATGCTGATGAAGGTATGATTTATACTCACCACACTTCAAATTACCTTCCTTTACTGCTTTTACTTCCTTCAAGGCACTCAGAACTTAAATAGATCTTGTCAGCGTACCATCTGCTTCCAGTGGCAGCCAAGGGGCAGAAACATTTATAACAGCAGCAGTGAGGCTCAAAAATGACACATCTTCCATAAGTATTCATCAGTAATTAGGAAAAAAGGCCTAAATGACAAAAAGAAATATTTTTGTTCTGAAAAAGACTAGCTACTCTCCTCATCTGAGTTCATTGAGACAAGAATGGGAAATGTTTAAGGTACCTTTGTACACTGAACAAATGGGCTAGTGAAAGAATCTCGGGAAGCTTCAAGGTCACTTACTTAGCACATGTTTTTGTTTCTCTCTATATGTGTAAAAGGTTGATGTGAAATACTATCCAGGAGACTATGTGAGGTTAACATTAGGAGGGACAAAAAGGCTGCTGACCAAGGCAAGTTTAGATAGAAATGCAAGTCATAGGAACACTGAGACTGAAAAAACGTATCTAGGAAGTGGAATTCCCATCCTTCAGTAAGGCCTGAAATCCTAGAAAAGAAATATGTCTTCCACATATATGTTTAAAATCAACTAAATTCAGTGGAGATTTACACAGAAAGAACCCCCCCCAAAAGATTTCCAATGCTGTAGGAAGCTGAGACTCCTATAAACTGTAGTCAAACAAAGACTGCCACAGTGTTTAGGAGCTGAAGCTCATATGTTCTAGAATTTAATTTAAAGAATGCACTGAACAGCATAGTAATCATTAAGTACTAAAAATATCACGTGGAAAATCCTGGCCAACAGCATTCTTCCATTAAATTCAGGAAATTTTTGTCTGTGCATCATGATACCTATCCTGCTGTTTCTCTATCTTTTAGCTAACAGAGATTGCCTACTATTTCATTTTTGCAGCCACAATGAAATAAGAAATATTAAAATAAAACAAAAAAAACCAACAAAAAAACCCAACA
The DNA here is from genome assembly GCF_947461875.1 of Haliaeetus albicilla. Classification (NCBI taxonomy): domain Eukaryota; kingdom Metazoa; phylum Chordata; class Aves; order Accipitriformes; family Accipitridae; genus Haliaeetus; species Haliaeetus albicilla. The sequence goes on from NC_091507.1 coordinate 5,681,865, forward strand.
AACCCAAACAGGCAAGCAAAATTCTTGCCATGACAAGGATATCTGCAAAAAAAAGAGTAAACCTTTATTTTCCTCTCCAAAACAAGCAGGCATATTTGCTTGTCTCATATCAGTTGGTACTGGCATCCAGACAGCAGAGGACTTACAGAATGTGTAGCTCTTACCATCTAGAAACGACTACAAAAATAACATGGCATAAAGTGCCATCTCTCCAGAGATTTAACTTTAGCTGAAGTCTTTTGCTGGCTTCATCTTGTCCTGTAATATGAGTGAGCATAATATGTTTTCTGAAACTCTAGAAGTTTTGGATAAATGTAGATTGTGGGCAGCTAATGATTCAGTCAGAGTTCTGACATCAAGGCAATATATGTACATTTCCTAGAGCCCAAGAGGAAAGCTGGTTGTACCTGTCTTCCTTAGGGAATCTGATAAGGTTAGGCATTAAGTTTTTAGTATGAGACTAGATAATGCATTATAAAATATGACAACTCAAGAGCTCAAAAATTTACACAAAATGGAAATGAATTAAAGGAGCAGTTATGTATACTGTTTAACTGCTAACAGAGGTAAAACAAAACTGATATTTTTTTTTCCAAATAAATCAGTCTTTGGAAATCTAAATGCTACTGAAATCTTTCAGTAGCAATCTTTCTTCTTGCATCTGTTTCAGTCAAAGAATAATTTTCACATAGCTTTTAAGGGTACCTCTTCTGATGGTGAATTTTTTTACCTACATCTATAACAAATATTACTGACCAAAACTTGTCTATGATCAGCATGAAGTGTGATCTAAAGTAATGTTGCTGGGACAGTCTTTTCAACTAAACAAACAATTAAAAATTGGCCTTGCAGATTTCAAGACGAAGTTTATGAAATGGTAGACAAAGCACAAGGAGATTTTTGGAAAGCCTTGAAGAGGAATCCACTTCTCAAGGCTTCTATACACTTGCAATTAACTGAATAATTGTCTCATGTTAAATATCTATGATTAACTCCATGAGTATGCTCTTATTTAAGAAAAACTCTTAGCATTTCAATATATATCCAGGGGACTGCTTATTTGTTTCTTGCATGCATATAAGGTTGATTCTTGTTACCTGAAATAATTGGTCCCAAGTCAATGTTCAGAATGAGAAACTGGAACAAAACAAGATATTTTATCTGAATCTCCTGTTTGGGGAGAACCTCGTTCAGATTCTAAACTCCTACATCCAAAATTATTATAAAGTAAAACATGATCCTTGTTTTTCCTACGATTTTTAGGCAATTATACAGAACCACATTTCTCTGTTTTTGAGGATGAGAATATTAACTTTTGATTTTTATTACTTAAAAATGAAATAAATGGGAAGTGTTATCATGTAATGGTTAATAAGGAAATAACTGAGTGACAGGTAGGGAGGCATACTCATCCACAAATAAACTAATAGATGGGTTTCTCAGGCACAGGGTACTATTCAATATGGTCTCATGTGCTATTACTTTCAAAAAAGAGAAAAAAAGGTGTAGGTATAAGCAAAATATATGGCTTACTATTTGATATTTCACATTAAGTTTCTGGATTCTGTGAGTTTTTTAGAGGAAAGATACACTTTGGGTTTTAGACAGCAGATTGTTCTGGTACTAGAGAATGTTATTCACTACACAGAAAATTACAACAAAGTCCACATTATTGTCTCACCATTGTCTTGTTCAGTTATCAGGTTACATTTGTTTTGCTAAAACAGGGTTGATAAGAACAACATTTCAGTTAAACAAACAAACATTCAGTCACCTGGAAAAAAACCAAATCTGTTTGCATTATATTTAACTATAAATATATAAAACACTATAGTATTGCTAAAATGTAATTCTTTTTTTCTTAGAATTTAAGGCTTTTAAAAGTTGCCTGCAATGGCAGTACAATACCACATTGCAATGCAGATCTGCCTCAAGGTCATAAGACACTTCAAAAATCTAAATTGTACAAACTGTAGCTCTTGCGTGGGGATTTGAAAGCACTCAAATTATGAGATAAAACAAGTTTCCTAGGAAATCAGGTAGTTTAGATGTAAGGTCTCCATTTGATGTGAGAGTAAAGTATAGGGGATTGTGAATAGATGCTTGGCATGGTAACTAGTCACAGCAGGAAAAAACAAAAGCACAGCTTTTTATTCAGTTTTCAAACTCAAAAAGAAAAGCTTATTTCAAGAAAAAAATGAAACTATAATCTGCAACTACAGTAGGAACAGTGGAGGATCCTGTAACTTCAGCATTCTTTTGAGTTTCTAAACAGTTAAGATATGATCATACATACTGTATATGTGAGGAAAAAACTTCAACAAACAAAACCAGCAGTTCTCTCAGAATGACACCCCGTTCCAACAACTGCATGCTCTTTGCTATGAATTGGTGAATGGCTGCTACCATGCAGTATTACTTCTGGGAATGCACTTATACGTACCCTAGTGATCAGAGAACATTTTGTAACACACAGGAAAAAATTATTTGTATTTTGACCTGGAGAACCAAATGGATGATTAGTGCCAAAAGCTTTTATGCAAACATACCATTCGGTCTGCCGTTTCCCATTTCCAGCCACTTGTAGGTCACGTCCAAAAGGATCCATGTGCTAGTCCTGCAATGAGTGAAACTCAGAGACTGCTCCCATAATGGCTTCAAAAGGTAAAGGCCGAAGGAAAGAGAAATATTGGATTTATGGAGTTTGCCAGGTACAAAATGATGCCATAAACGTTTGTGATTTAATGAACAGCTCCTCAAGGTTTCTCTGAGGATTTGCACCTGGATAACCACAAACACTACCACAGAGTGGTGCCAGTCTGGGCTATAAGAAGCTCAGTAGAGAGATCTCTTATGGCTTTTTAGGAAGTAATTGCAACTAGTTGAAGAAAGCTGCTTTGGAGGGTCCCCTCTAACTTTATTTTCCTATGTCCATATTGGCATGCTGTGGGAAAAACCTTGTTAAGAAACCGGGGCCCAGTTTACAGGATAGCTTAAACAAGACTGGCACAAAACTGCAACACTATTTCAAAATCAACACAGAAATGGACCAGCCAAGGCACAGAACATGTTCAGCTACCTGCACCATATGTTAAGAATAACAAGGTTTTGGTCACTCACGCAAATCAGTTAGTCCCTTCCAGGCAGCTAGTAGGCAGAATTTTATATTGCTCATGTGCTACTTTAGTTGGCCTACTATATGAACATTGATGTACTAGATAGATATCTTTCCCCCCTTGCCTTCCAATTTCTATTTCTGTCATATTCTCTATTGCACAGATGGGCTTATGTGGATAAGAAAAACCATGTCATTGCATGTAAATTATTCTGTATGTTATTTGAAAAACACATTTTCAATTTAAGCCTTCCTTTTTGTTGAAGGCAGAGCAAAGATGACAGTGTATTTCAACAGCATTTAGGTTCACTGGTACAATCTGATGGAGCTTTTTTGAAGATTTGGTTGTTGCTTTTCTCTGCGACCATTTCTAACTCACATAAGCCCATAACGTGAAATGGGAGATCTAACAGTTTAAACATAGAACAAAATCTATTGAAATCAAAAAGAAAAACTTAGTTCCTGATGAATCAGGCTGCTGGATAAGTCCACAAATAAGGTCTAGGGCTGAGAAAAGAACAGAATCCTAAGTCCAGATATTTTACCTTGTGCTTTGCTGCTGACTGTGAGCATTGGTTCTTTATGGTATAGGATAATTTGTTTCACCACAGTAATACAATTGGATTCACCAAAAAAATAAGGATCACAAAGGTCCATTTAGGTGGAATTTAGAGACCTCACAGACCATCTCAGAAAAATATCAGCTGGTTACAGCATGTGAAGTTTCAGATAATAGCTACAACTGTACTGCATAGCATGCTCATCAACCCTCTGCTTATGGCTGAGTTGACTTAGGGGCCTATCTCCTGCCAAAAACTGTGACACAGAAAGGAGTTATTCCTTTTTTTTTTTTAATCAGTGTTAAAGCGGCCAGTTGGTTAGGTTTGCTTAGATATCCAGCTTATTTAGACTGCTTTGAATTGTAGTGTTAATTTTTTAATAATCTCCCAGGACACAGGTTTCCACTGAGGTGCATCCCTGCTAGCCATGACATCAAGTGTGATGCAACATGAAATTGCCCCAAATAGTCTCAGATAATAGATAAAACCTAAGCAGTTTCACATGAGGCCAGGTGGAGCATTTCTTCCCTTTAGACTAATGACTACCTGTGTAGACAGGAGTGGCTCAGGACAGGATCATCCAGGTCCCAACATGGTGGTGCAATTCTGCTAAGAATGAAACACAAAAATCGTTGGCAAGTGATGACAAGCGGTAGCAGCAGAAGCAATGTTACAGTCACACAGAGAGGGTGAGTAGGCAACAGGAATAGTAAAAAAAGTTGCAGAAGAGCTGAAGAGGAGGAGAGCGGATGCATGAAGAGTACGTGCAAGCCAGACGATAGGAGAAAGGTCAAAAAGGTAGCGACAGCAGACTGGGGGACTGTGACAAAGCAAACAGAGCAGACTCCCAAGTCCTGAAAGCTGTCTCTAGGTATGTCTGTCTGAATAGTCCCTGGAACAGTTTCCTCCCCAAACCTGGAAAGCTGGGTCCATTCTAGTCCCTGGAAGAGACTGCTCACTGATGGTCTCCTAAACAGTTCCCAGTCATGGTTCATAGCTGGCATGGACCTGAGCCCACTCACAACAGTCAGTTTGCTTATGGCTACCCTGTTTCAGGGGCTACAGGAGTTTACTAGCAAAGATCTCGACTATTCCATGGATCCTTGGCCTCTCTTTCAGTCAGTGGTCTGAGGGACTAGCAATTCACTAGAGTGTCTGTAGCCTACAGCTGTGAAGGACTTGCATCATTTCACTATACTGGGATTTTTCTCCTTTCCTAACCATCTCAGACCAAAAACTCCTCCCTATTTTGATACTGTTCCTAAAATAAGATAGAACAGAACAGAATAATAGTACAACAATCTTACTGTTTAATTAAATGGTATAGATATAACCATACAGTTCACAAATGATTCTTTATAAGCAATCTTTGATAATCATAATTGGAGACAAATTTCAGGACCAAGAAATCTACTTGTCCCTCTCCCTTACTCTGCTTACAACAGAGATGAGCACCAAAGAAGCACAACTGTAGATCTGTCCTATGTAGTTACGTTTACAAGGAGTCCTCTTTCCTCAGGATGCAAATTGTGCTTTCAAACTATGCAACCCAGCTTCTACCCCAAAATCATCAATACTTTTCCAGCCAGAGACTAAATAGGATGTCAGGAGGATATTTTGTATGAGTGGACAAAATGCAAATGTGAATATTAAAGCCTGCAATTACTTCTTCAATTGAGATTTCTTTGATTTCTCTGTAGCAGGGGTGCTTCTATTTAATTTGTGCTAGTTTTCACTGCACATAGTATGTATTGATTCTGAATAGTCTGTCACTTCTGCTCATTCTCTGTCATTCAGCGATGTCTGAAGAAGTATGCTAGCATCAAGAACCCTGCTACTTAAGTACCAGATTTTTTTTCTCCATTGGAAAAACTATTGTCTCAGCGAAACGAAGTATGACTTAGTGCCTAGGTATGTTCTAGTCACTGCTTGATTTACTTCTGTGAATGTATGTATTTCCTTTATTGCTTCCATTATCTGTCTTTCATACAGTTTAAAATAAAGGGATGAAATTTTGGGGGTTCATCCCAAAGGAGAATAAGTATGCACACACATAAACACACATACTTATATATATTTAATTCCATATAAAATATGTACAATATGTGATTGTGTCCCAGTACTAAATATCTTGTTTCCTAAATATGTTAGCAATGCTTTTTGATATGGTTTCTTTTTTCATATTCTCCTTTCTTTGTTACTGCTTTCTTTATATTTAAAGCTATAGATTTTCTCAGAACAAATATATTTAAAGAAATACTACTCAGTTTTCAGTATAATGCTTCCTGCAGGATAACCATTCATTTGGTACAATCCTAATCCGTTATATTTGCTCTCCTTTTAAATTGGTTCATTTTTGCATTTGTTTAAAAATGTAACGTTATAATCTAGCACAATCTTCTATTTTAAGCACAAAGCAGAAACACAAAAACCAACTGTTTGCTATTCCTGAGTCAGACCTTTATGCTCCTGGCCTCATATTGTTTTACTTGACAAGATCAGTTGTGTTTTGTCTGAGATGTGAAGTATTATCCTAAATTTAACATTGTCACTACTTAAAAGAGAAGAAAGTTCACCATGAAAAGCTCTCCAAGAAAAACTACTTGAAAAGAGTTTTAGATAATAATTATTTTATACAGCCTTACAGTGAAACTTCTCCTTATGCTCTCTCTGTTGAAACTATTTTTCATCAGTCAAGATGCAGCGTTCATTTTATTCTCTTCCTTATATTCATCAGTCTGAAGTGTGAATGCTGGTGTTGACCTACTTTAAGAGGCTGATGTACACTAGCACTAAAACAAAGTGACATCTGTATTTTCATTTTTTTCAATTGTCACTCTCATGATGACTAATAGTATGTAATGATGCTTGGCTACTGCCACAAAGGAAAAAAGACTGGTCTCCTCTGCATTCCACTTCTCCCTTCTTGGAGGATTTTGTGACAGCTACCTTAAGGGTGGTAGGTCCATTACCTTTAGGCATTTGCGAAATAGACTTCTACATGTCAGTAACACATCTAGGTCTCCATTACAGGGGATTAGCTAGTCAGATGAGGTTAAGATTCAATTATCTGATCAAATGTATATTCTGCATCACAGTGGAATGAATAAACCTCTGGAGGCCATGGATGTCATTGAGCAGGTCTTGACAGAATAAAATGAAGGTGTAGATACTCTAGCTTAAACATTACACCTATGCTGGAGACACCTTAAGGTAAGTGAGGTGATGCCACGCTGAATCTCCCAGAAAAAATTTCAATGCCAAAAGATTTCAGCTCTTTGTAAATGTGCTAGTTCAGTGGGTTAGCAGCTAGTATCTTTATTCATAAGTAGTATGTATTTAACTATTCATTCTGACATTTCTGTATAATATGATGCCATAATATTTAGTGAAACTAATCAATTTTTTATCACACTTAGTTTGAAATAAATTATTTCTCATTTTGTTTTGTACCATATGAAGAAGTATTTGTCAGGCATGCAATTTTAAAGGATTCAAATTGCTTAATTTGTACTTTGCCATGTTTTTTAAAAACTATTTTGAAGGTAACAACCTATTTTTCATTGATGGGTTGAAATTCTGCCCTTTGTTCGTTTCTTGCATGATGCTGTCAGAAAGTATAGCACATCTTCTCTTGTTAAATCAAAGGGGTTAATGGGAAGAGCAGACATAGTTTCAACCCATGAGAAGGAGAAATCTTGCCAAATCTTATTTGCTGGTATTCATACTTTTTTTTTGTTTGTTAATAGGACTATTCCCTTACAGAATTTACAGTAGCACAAAAATTCAGAAAAATACATAATTCCAATTCTGCATCTTACTAATAGCATTGTTCTTTTCTTCAGGGTACTGATGAAGAGTGTATACAATCTATGGGTAAAAGTTGACCTGATTTATTCATTTATACAGACACAGAGCTATAAATGAAAAATAGTTAATAGTTTTATAGAATAAAGAATTAAAACCATGCATTTGGAAGGAATGACACATGTGTGTGTATGTGTGCATATATAATTTTCACAGGCCTATGGAAAAGTAAAATATTCATTCCTCTTATTTGGATCACTTAAAATATGACTATCCATTGGACTGATGAGAATTTTTAAATATTTTTAACATAGACAATGTCAACAACATAAATAACCAGTGTCTAACACACTTCTGTCCTATTAGGCTATGTGTTACCCTATTAGTCCTATTCATTCCACATTTTAAAGTACATAAATGCTACTCATGGTTGCAGTTTATGGTGTAGGACTCAGGGGTGGACACATATGCTGTAAAGTTTAACATGAAATGAACCAAGATGCTTATGTAATGTGTTACATTTGTGCTGTTATAACCTTGACAGAAGTGAATATTTTATAGCAAAGACTTTGTCAAATGACAGCTCATTCTTTTTATTCATTTTCAGATATCTTCCTGCATTGACCTTGCTTTGAAAAGGAAACTTTTAAGGAAAATAATAATTAGCTGTCAGAGGTATTTGTCAAGGACTTTGCTCCCTAACATCTATGTAATCACAGCGGACTGTCAAGAACCAGATTTCTGTTAATATCTTAGATTAAATTCTTCTATTTCTCAGTCTAATGCAGAATTTTATTGTCGGATTATGTTAAAGCAATGGTGTATTGGGTCTGGCTGAGATGGAGTTAATACTCCCCATGGCAGCCCTCATAGCACTGTGCTCTGCATCAGTAGCTAGAAAGGTGTTGATAGCACACCAGTGTTTTGGCTACAGCTGAGCAATGCTGGCACAGCATCAAGGCTGTCTCTCCAACATTTTTGCCCCCCCCCCCCCAATGGCAGGCTGGGGCAGGGCAAGATCTTGGGAGGGGACATAACCAGGACAGCTGACCTAAACTAACCAAACAGATATTCCATACCATATGACGTCAGCTCAGATATAAAAGCTAAGTAAAGGGAGACGGAAGGGGGGGGGCATTTTGTCTTCCGGAGCAACCACTACGCGTACTGAAGCCCTGCTTCCCGAGAAGTGGCTAGACATCGCCTGCTGATGGGAAGTAGAGAATAACATCATTTGTTTTTTTTTCTTTGCTTTCGCGCGCGCAACCTTTGCTATCACTTTATTAAACTGTCCTTATCTTGACCCACGAGCCTTTTGTTATATTTTCTCCCCCCCGTCCAGCTGAGGAGGGGGAGTGATAGAGCGGCTTTGGTGGGCACCTGGCATCCAACCAGGGTCAACCCACCACAAATGGAAATGTGTTGCTTCCTAATTCTAAGAAACTTCTTAGAGACTTTCTGAATTAAATATATTTTGTTGTCATATAATTTCGTATTTTCATTGTACTAAGCCCTCTTTTGTCAGCCATGTGTTTTCCTGCAGTGAAAGACTGATGTTGCTGCCTCCATGTGGTCCTTTAGTTAGTGTCACTAATCTCAGTGAAAGAAATGTAACTGGATCTACATCACTTCCAATCCACTGAGGGCACCACTAGAGAGGCAGAAGAGTCAGAACACCTGGAAATCTGCTCTGTGGCTCTTTTTGTTGTCCCCAGACCATAAAGTTTTACTTAGTGGAAACAGGAACAGATCCTACTGACAGAAGGGTCACTGTCCCTGAAGTGTTGTTGGATCAACCTACTACTGTGTGGATAGCAGTAGCAGAAACGGTAGGTTTTGGAGCTTGTACACCACCACAAGGTGGGTACCACCCTGCCTTCTGAGCTGCAAAGAGGGTCGTCTTCTTGCATTATCTCCCTTTCTAGAGCAGTTTCACACATACAATGCTGCAAAAGAGAAAGTGCTGTCCATCTTGCAGATGTGGTACCAAGTAGTACCCAAATGAGTAAGTTGACCCCAATGCTGTAGAGAAAGAAGAATGGGGTTCCTAAGGCCCTTTAGTCAATGTAATCCCACCTTTCAGTGTGCCTTATCATGTTTCTGGTGTGAGTTAGTGAATTTCCTGTGGGTTTCTGTTCATGAGGTTTTGATTACATCAAATTGATAGGCATTTTGTCTGTATTTTTGGTTATAAATATTTTTGTATATTGCCTAGATCTTCTGGATTTCAGTTAGCAGATTTTTAAAGCTTGTTCTCTATTCATACTGTGATATACAATTGATTAAATATAATCTACCAAGCCCCTGTAATAGCATCACGCTTTGAATTTTTAATTGCATCACACTGAAAACAGCTTTGATATGATGGTTTCTTGATCCCAATGTCTGTTTCTCTGTCCTGATCAGAAATGCAAAAGAATCCAGGAAGCAGTACAGGTCTTGGTCAGCGAATCCTCTTGGTTATTTTATAAATGCTCTTTCAGATCATGTTGTAAATTTTGCCAAAGGGCAACAGACTTAACACATTCAGTTGTTTTTTTTTCTAAGAGTGCAGGCAGAAAGACAAAAACTTTGTCAATCATATGTCATAAGGCTCTCTGGTGCCTTTAGTTGATATTCCAGTGATGCCAAAAAGAAGATTAAGACATATTTTTTACTTGATTTCTTTCCATAAGCTTTTTTTTTTTTTAAAGCAGGACACCTCAACCCTGCTATAGTTGATAGCAAATCTGTTGATCTAACTGGCACAAGGATTTCATCTACAATTTGATTTATGTTCCCCTTGTTTAATTTGCATCAATTTTCTTGAGGTCAGTAAGAAAACCCTCCGTTATTAGTTGAAGTAGCATAACTAGCTTGAGACTAGTTAAAGGAGAATAAATCTTGTCAACCTGCTGAAAAAGAGAAAAATTGCTCTCCTCGTGACAGTGATGTAACACCAAAGACCAGTGGAGATGACACTGATTTGTCACTACTACATCTGTCAGTGGAACTGTACTGGCTTACACTGGAGAGATTCTCAGGTCCAGACTGGACGTTTTCTTATTATAACTGGCATGAGTCTTCAGTACACCTCACACAGTAAACCAACTATATCTAAAGGGTGTGGAAGACCCATATCAAAAGGCCTTTTTCCCATCAAAGTTTACAAAGAAGGAGGAGAGTCTTACTCCTAAAAAAACAATAGCCAAGGGGTCACATACCCCCCAGGAAACACAAGATCAGAAAAGGAAATTGGAATCAGGTGAAAATATATGTCCACCACACTTATGTTTCTCCAGAAAACCTGCTTAATCTGGATTACATGTCTAATTCTCCCTGGCTGCTCTTTTGCATATAGGATAGCCCCATGTTTGCGAGCCAGCTAAGTCTTCACTGGGAACAGTATTCAGGATCTACAGTGTCTTTATACTTTTGTGGGATCATTTTTAAATGGCTGTCCTTTTCATTTTTTGCAGCACAGAGGCTCAGGGTTTTCAAGCGAGGACTTCAGAGAAGTTGCTGATCATTCAGCAGTGTTTTTATTTTAAAACCTGTGGATGATGGCAATCTGATTCAGAGATCTCTCCCAGTTTTACTTCTGTAGCAACAAATATTTGTATAAGGAAATATAATTTTCACCTCTATGAGGTTAGCTGCGATGTGTGTGGGAGGTGCTACTGGTTTTAATAGTCCATACTGACTGCATTAGTCTGGCCCTTATTTTTCTAGTCTCTATGCACCTGCAAGGTAAATGCTTGCTGAATTTAGTAAAAGTAGGGCTTCAGCTGACAAGAATATAATATGGCTGCAATACTATTCCAGATGATATTCTAATTTAGGACTGTTAAAATAACTTTATAAAACATTTTTCCTTGAGTAATTTTATTTTTTTTCTCAAAACTCACTATAAAGGTTGATGAGTTTTCATGCTCCCCAGGGAGGCTTGCTTGTTTGCTTTCAGTTTTCTGGATTTTTTTTGTTTTGCTTTGTTTTTGTGGGTTTTTTTTCTTTCATTGTTATATTTTTACTTGCAATGCAGGAAATGACAAAAATAGTCAGAAGTGAGGATAAATACATTAACCTTCAGATTCTGTAGTTTTGCTTGAAACAATTCAAACTGATAAAAAATATTCATTTTGGTTAAAAGGTCATTTTTCACTAATGTGCATTAACGTTCTCATGAATTTCTCCTCTCTACACTTATCTTCTATCATCTTGAAACTTAGAAGAAAGTGGTTTTTTTTTTTCTTTACCCCAAAGAACTTCACCAGGCCCAACCTCCAGCACTATTTCCTAAATAGGCAAACGTCTTCCCACACTTTTCCCTCAGAGCAGGGAATCCCCGTTTGCAGGTTGAAATACACCCTGGAAAACTTCCACAGGAGTGGATGGCTCATGCCTGATTTCCCTTTTTATCTGTTGCTCTGACAGACAGCCTGCCAACAGCAGCAAACACAAATTTTTGGTAGCTTGTATGCTCCATCCCGCAGACAGCGGTAGCAGTCACCAGGGAATGGCAGGAGCAGAAGTAATACATTACATTTAAGGCTGGGCCTGAGACTTGTATCCATGTCTGCCATTACTCACAGAGGTAGATTTTATGATGTTGCCATTTTAGATTTTTCTGGTTTAAGAACTCGATACTGTAGATATTGTTTCCTCTTTAGTAGCCCCTGGAGCAGCTCAGATATTACTTTATGTTATTGATAGCAGACGCGGCCATAGTCTCTGTGGTATATGGGACATTTCTGGTGAAACTGCTATCATTTAGTGTTAAATCTAATTTGAGAAAAGAAACCAACTGCGTCACACATTGTGTAAGTATTAGAAAAATAAAGGAACCGAACACTAATAACTCAGAATAATGGAAGTAGTAGGTTTCCTTCTGTGGAATCACAGACTGCTCAATTGCAAGCGCCCTAAATTGTGCCCAAGCTCTCCAGACACCAGGGGTCTTCAAAAGGTCCCATTGTGAATTTTTCTGCTGTGAAACACAATAAAGTAATGTTATAAAAAACAATGAAACCAATCTATTTTGAAATTTTTAACACAGTAATAAAAATATATTTCATTTCCTTTATGGCTCAAGCATAGCTGTCACTGCCATATAGAGACTCAGTTTGGAAGTCCATAACCAGTCTTATGTTCTGGGGAAGTTTCTGCACCAAATCACATAAATTAATGACAGTAGGTGCATGCAAACATTTTGACTTTGAATTTTTACCTTTCATTCCTTGTAGCCCTTCAAAGCCTATTTAAAAGGTATCACAGGTGTTTGAATCCTCCATTTATTTCTTGTATTGCTTTCCCATAAAGATAATCTTGACAAAAAGCAGCAGAGTTATTAATTATTGCCTTTTCCCAAGAGGAGGCAGTTATCCTGATGATGAAAATTAGATATAAACCAGTCCAAATTTAAGTGTCCCCCAACACCACTTGATTTTCATCTGTGATTAGACCAGAAATTAGACCAAACCTTTAATAAAGGTCTGAAATATTCAGAAAACATTTTATTTTTATGTATGCAAATTTTCCTTATGGGTTCCAGATGGAACTGCAAATGATGAAACACCAACAGGGTTTGTTGCCGTATTTCAGAACCAAAAACAGAACAGCTCTAAATTTCCCAAGAAAATCTCTTCTTGTAAGACCTCCACATTTGTTCTAAAACTCAAACTATTCAAAGAGTTCAGCTGAATTGTCTACTCATCAAAATTTACTACATTTAAATGAATGGAACCTAAGCAAAGAACAAATATAATTTTACATACTTTAATGAAAATCCATGTCAAATGTGTCTTGAGTGGCGACCAGGATGAAAAGAGAAAAATGAGACATGGAAGATGTCCTGATATTGGCTGGGATAGAAATAATTTTCTTTCTAGTAGCTGGTATAGTGTTATGTTTTGGATTCAGTATGAGAAGAATGTTGATAACACACTGATGTTTTCAGTTGTTGCTCAGTAGTGTTTAGTCTAAAGTCAAGGATTTTTCAGCTTCTCCTGCCCAGCCAGCAAGAAGGCTGGAGGGGCACAAGAAACTGGGAGGGGACACAGCCAGGGCAGCTGACCCAAACTGGCCAAAGGGGTATTCCAGACCATGGGATGTCATGTCCAGTATGTAAACTGGAGAGGGGTTGGCTGGGGGGATCACTGCTTGGGAACTAAGTGGGCATCAGTCGGTGAATGGTGAGCAATTGCATTGTGCATCACTTGTTTTGCATATTCCAATTCTTTTATTATTGTTATTTTTATCATTATTAGTTTCTTCCTTTCTGTTCTATTAAACTGTTCTTATCTCAACCCATGAATTTTACTTTTTTTTCCCTGATTCTCTCCACCATCCCACTGGGTGGGGGGGAAGTGAGTGAGTGGCTGTGTGGAGCTTAGTTGCTGGCTGGGGTTAAACAACGACAGAAGACTTGGAAAGGTGTGTGTGGGGAGAAAGAAGAATACTGAAAATTAGTTTTACTGATAAAGTTCTGGTAGATATAGGGAGGAAAAATACTCTCTGTCTTGTGGTGGTTTAAATCCACATCAAAAATATAAAGACTTCTGGTGACTTAATAGGTGCTGGATCACATTCTTAGTGAACAGGAAGAATGAGAAAGAGAAAGAGTTGTAGAAAAGTACTACTATATGTCTTGTAATAGGTATCACTGAACAAAAGCATTAAAGATCCAAAAACGCACCAATGCAAAAATTTGCCAAAACCAACCTATCAAACAGTTTGGCCCTTTAACTTCTCATCCTAACTGCTAGCAGTTACTGAAAGAATTTAATCTTGAAAGTCCCATTAATGGTGTACTTTATTACATGAACTGAGAATGAAGAACTTTACGAAAGTATGTGGATAACTTTCTGTTGAGGATTTCTTGGCTGGGCAAAGGCATGTGAGCAATCCAGCCGTTAGGTGGGAACGAAGCATAAGTTTACAAAATGCTGGAGCAGACAAGGACGCTGTGTCCTTGTACGCTGGGAAAAAAGAAGATAAGAAGAGCCTGACAAACAACACCTGGATGCTGAAGAATGAGATAAGTAACTGCTGGACACCTCGTGAAGAAGCTTGCGCAGCCAATAGAGAGTAAGATAGTGTTGCGTGAAACGGGGTATTTTACCAATTAGAGTATTGTATAAGGCGTGTGCACAAGTGCATAAGGTATATAACTGTGCTAAAAGTTGTAGTAAATGGGCTTCACTTGATCGCATTGGTCTGTGTGTGATGTCCCCTGTGGATCCTCCGCAACAACTTTCCACTTTCTTTAGTGGAGGAACTTGAAAAGCCAGAAAAATTAAGTCTATCAGCAGGGGTTTGTTGCCTTTGTATGGCACATCAACCTACTTACTCAAAAGCAAAGAAGTATGTGTGAATATAAATAAACCAGAATTAAATTTGTGCATGCAACCTTGTTAACCATTTTTAAAATGTGATAAAGCATTGTAACCTGAGAGTGACTCAAGAAATTAATGTATACTTTTTAAAATATCGGAATGCCACATTCCCAAGAAAACTTTAATAGGGCATGACTGTGTAATTTGCTCTTTATAACTCCTAATTCTCTTCCTGCTTTGTATAGAAACTGGACCACCTTCCATTTGCTCTTTATAACTTAGAATAATTAGAAATCCATTATACTTCACTCTCTCCAATGACAGTACATAAATTAAGCTTCAGCAGTGTTGAAACACATGCAAAAAGTGATTTGACCCTTTCAAAGTGTCACTTATCTGCAATGCAAATTTCTCCTGGGCGATCAGAAATTCAGCAAATATTTTTCATTTAGAACTCAATCTTTTACAGCTAAGTAGTGTTCATTTGTTGATTCACAGTTCAGAAGTTACTGAGGTGTTTATTTTCATTAATCAAATGTGCACTTCTCTAGTTATTTTTGTACTCCAGAACTCCCAGTAGTCATCCTCAAGGAAGCCTCAATGCCTCTCAGCACTGAGCGCTGCAGAAATATGCAGCCAGGCTTTCACTTAAAAAAAGTGTCCATTTTCAGTATCTCAACAAGATGTAACATGAAACCAGTTCCGCTGAAGTATATGTAGTATTTACCTTTTTTCCTCTTTTGTGTTTACATATTTCTATTTTAAATGTAGGAAATAAAAATTAACTTAAACCAGTGCTTCTCAGACTTCTTTGACTCAAAGCTAGTATCAGCTGATTGAATCAAACCTTACAATTGTGAAGTTGCATGAATCCAGGGCTCACAAAAAGGAAAAAGTACTTGTAGTTAGCCTAGTTCAGATGTATGTGTATAACTTTTCACAAGCACCTGACATTACCTCTCTGTCTTGATTTTAGTGCTTTTCATTTTTAGTTTTATCCTGTGAAAAAATTTATTCTTCTAAGCTTTTCTGAAGATGCTGCATGAGTTTTCCACTTCTCATTCTCAAACCTTGGCAAGTGCTATGAGGTGTGTACTGAAAACAATCATTAAAATGTTGGCTGGAAGCAACCTCTAGAACTCGTGTAGTTGAAATTCTTGTTCAAAGCACAACGAGGTCATATAGGGCTTTGCCCAGGAGTCAGGAAGGCCAAGGCATGGCTGGAGCTGAATTTGGCAAGGGGCACAAAGAACAATAAGAAGGGCTTCTATAGATATGCAAGCCAGAAAAGGAAGGTCAAAGAAAGGGTACCTCCAGAGTGAACATGACTGGCAAACTGGTAACAATGAACAAGGAAAAGGCTGAGATACTTAACAATCCTTTTGCCTCAGTCTTCACTAGCAGCTTCTCTTCCCACACCTCTCAAGTGGATGGACCGCAAGGCAGAGTGAAGTCCCTCCCACTGTAAGAGAAGATCACGTTCGTGACCACCTGAGGAACCTGAACAAATATAAGCCTATGGGACCTGATGAGATGCACTCCAGAGTCCTGAGGGAATTGGCTGATGTAGTTGCCAAGCCATTCCCCATGATATTTGAACAGCCATGGCAGTCACGTGAAGTCCCTGGCGACTGGAAAAAGGGCAACGCTGCACCCATTTTTAAAAAGGGTAGAAAGGAGGACCCTGGGAACTACCGACCTCTCAGCCTCACCTCTGTGCCCAGGAAGATCATGGAACAGATCCTCCTAGAAGCGATGCTATGGCATATGGAGGGCAGGGAGGTGATTTGAGACAGCCAGCATGGCTTCATCAAGGGCAAGTCTTGCCTGACCAACCTCGTGGCCTCCTATGATGGAGTGACTACATCAGTGGACAAGGGAAGAGCTACGGATGTCATCTCTTTGGACTTCTGTAAGGCCTTTGACATGGTCCCCCACAACATCCTTCTCTTTAAATTGGAGACATATGGATTTGATGGATGGACTGTTCAGTGGATGAGGAATTGGCTGGATGGTCACATCCAGAGGGTAGTGGTCAACGGCTCAATGTCCAGATGGAGATCAGTGACGAGTGGTGTCCCTCAGGGGTCTGTATTGGGACCAGTACTGTTTAATATCTTCATCGATGACAAAGTGGGATCAAGTGCACCCTCAGCAAATTTGCAGATGACAGCAAGGTGAGTGTTGTGGTTGACATGCCTGACGGATGTCAACCCAGAGGCACCTGGACAAACTTGAGAAGTGGGCCCATGTGAACCTCATGAGGTTCAACAAGGCCAAGTGCGAGGTGCTGCACCTGGGTCGGGGTCAACCCCCTGCATCAGTACAGGCTGGGGGATGAAGGGATTGAGGGCAGCCCTGCGGAGAAGGACTTGGGGGTACTGGTGGATGAAAAGCTGGACATGAGCCAGCAATGCCTGCTCGCAGCCCAGAAAGCCAACCGTATCCTGGGCTGCATCAAATCATAGATTTGTCCCTCTACTCTGCTCTGGTGAGAGCCCACCTGCAGTACTGTGTCCAGCTCTGGAGCCCTCAGCACAGGAAAGACATGGACCTGTTGGAGAAGGTCCAGAGGAGGGCACAAAAATGATCAGAGGGCTGGAATACCTCTCCTGTGAGGACAGGCTGAGAGGGTTGGGGTTGTTTAGCCTGGAGAAGAAAAGGATCCAGGGAGACCTTATTGCAGCCTTTCAGTACTTAAAGGGGGCTTATAAGAAAGATAGGGACAGACTTTAGTAGGGCCTGTAGCAATAGGAAAGAGGTAATGGTTTTAAACTAAAAGAGGGTAGATTTAGACTGGATATAAGGAAGAAATTTTTTATGCTGAGGGTGGAGAAACACTGGCACAGGTTGCCCAGGGAGGTTTTAGATGCCCCATCCCTGGAAACATTCAAGGTCGGGTTGGACGGGGCTCTGAGCAACCTGATCTGGTTGAAGGTGTCCCTGCTTACTGCCGGGGGAGGTTGGACTGGATGACCCCCAAATGTCCCTTCCAAGTCAAACCATTCTATGATGCTATGATTCTATGATTTTATGATGATTCCACAGTACTTTACGTAACCAGTTCCCATGCCCTGCCCTCCAACTTTCTTTTATTGGCTGTTATGTAAATACTAAGAATTTTTTAAATTTTTGCCTGCTTTCCACTTCATTTTTCTTTTTCTCTCTGCTTGTTACTCACAGAGGTGGCATTCTCATATTAAAAGAGAGAAAATCAAGATGGTGGTAGCCAGGATCTTTTGCAGCAAAACTGAAGTATTTTGTCCACTCAACTGGCTGTGTCAAACCAGTAAAAACTTGGTGGCTCGTGTGCCAGGGGCCTGCGTGCACCCTTCCCGTGATCCCAGGCTGCCACACTTGGCTGCCAATGCTTTGGACGAGACCTTCAGGCTGGCTCCTGACAGGACCCCAGTCCTCCCGATCACTGTGGTCTTGCAGCGAAGCTGTGGGCTCTGGTCCCAGTCACTGCCCCCAGTCTGGCCCTGCTCCCTCACTGGGAGCTGTGGGGTGGGGCCCTGCTTCAGGAGGGCATGGCCCTGCAGGCCCCATGGCCACCCTTGGCTCCCTCCTGTGGGGCAGCTGGCCTTTGCAGGCTCCTGACGGTCAGCTCCAGTCTGTCTGTAAGAACTTACTGCATTTTTGTGAACTAGAGAGCAGGTTGCACGTTTGAAGACCTCATTGCCTTTGAAAGAAGGTAGTCGTTTTTCCGCTTTCTGGTGCTTTACCAGAAAAGCGTGAGCAAAAATCAAACTTAATCATTCCTGTATCTCTAACATCTACTTTTCAATTCTTCTCAACTTGTTTGAAGACTTACTGATTTTTGTCTTCATGCATGGTCCACCTCACTGTGAGATCATGAGATCTTTACCAGACTTCTTATCATTGCAGCTGTCTTCTTCCTCAGTGAATCACATTTTCAACAACTCAGTTAAAAGAAATGTTGAAAATTTGCTAATTCTGTGAGTAACTTGTCTCTTTTGTATTGAATAATCCAGGCTTCTGGGAAAAACAGGAAATTGAAAAGGAAAATCTTTGAGTGCTTGACTTCATGACTGACAACTATAACTTTCTTTTAGCTTTGCTTTGTGTTCTTGCAAATATGTGAGCAAATTTATCTCAGCATGAAATGGAAACTTAAAAGCCACTCTTTTCTTTTTCCTTATTTCTTCCAGTCATTGGCTTGAATCTTCCCCAAGGGGTCACTTGATTGAAGTCTTCACATTACTTTCTGATGGCTTGAACTCCTTGTGGAACGGCTGCTCAGCGAGATGAGTAGAGGCCAAGGGTAAATCAAAGGGGATAGGCATTCACTTCTGAGGCACTCACATCACTGCTGTGTCTCTGAAAACATTCATGTTTGGAAAGTTTCCTCCACATTTATTATAATAGCTAGAAGCCCATTAGTTTAGTTTAGTTCAGTTCAGTTTTTAATTAAATCCTAGGTTCTTTAAAAGGAGTTCATTATTTCGTTTATAATATGAATAATGAATATTTTCATTCACCTTTTCACTTTTTAATGCATCTACTCTCTGGTCTCATAATACCTATTGTCTTGATGTATTTGTAAAGAACCTTTAGGCAACTTTAATTGATGCTCATTTATTTTTTGTTCCTCTTCACTTTTTCTTTCTCTTTTTTTTTTTTTTTTTAAACTTGAACTGACTGTGAGATACCAGATTAATCTCGTATGTTTGAGATAGGTAAGACACACTTTCATTCAGAAGTAATTCATAAGGCTTTTGTAGTAGCATTGTACTTGTGTTCTTCTCTAGGTGGGACATACCAGAGTAAATGTAAAACTCTAGCCCTATGTATTAATTTCCTTAAGTTCCCTGTCTAGCTAAGTGAGTGAAGTAGGAACTTCCAGGTCATGATTAATCTTACTAATTACCTAAAATAGATCAGATGAATAGAAGTCTAGAAGTGCCTCCTTTTCTCCATTGACTGTAGAAGGAGCCAATGCAAGCCAGCTCAACTTCAGATATTTATATTACGGGCATCTAAATGTAGGTTAGAAGAATCTTGCCAGAGATGAGTTAAATAAAAATGACTTGAAAGCAATGGAGCCTGTGTGGGTGTTTTGTTTTATTTTTTATTCTCTTTGGAATTAGAGGGAAATTATTTAAGTGAAGAATATTTAGTGAAGCACCAGAAAAGATTACTTAGGTATGTTACAGAATCTCAGTTACTGGAGGATTTTATGACACAGGAGACAAATATTTGTCCAGTATAAACTGAGGGACAGAGAAAGCAAAAGCCTACTGTAATTCAGATAAGATATATGTGGAAAAGATGAGAAAAATGTGTGAGCATGTGTGGGCACTCTGGCAGTGGTATCAGGGACACGCTGCTCAGATTTCTACTATTCTTCCCTTGTAATATGAGACTAAAAGGACTGTGAAAACAGTGGTCATCTGTTTGTACATTGGATACTATGAAATAATTCTTATAATAATTTCTTATGCTGGATATGAGAAACGTCACATCATTTTCTACATCCCTGTTTAGGTCATTCTTTCTAATATACTTCCAATTAGAGTTCCTCAGGGAGCCAATATGTTGAACAAGTAAAAACACCTTGCAAGTGGAGACAACATGAATCTTATAACCTACTCACCATCCTACACTGTTCTGGGATGAGGAAAATACTTAATTTTATCCCTCAGGAAACTAGGACATCCTGAAACCTGCTCCTATTATGATCTCAAAGCTGTGGCGTGAGTGGGGGGAAGGAGGAAATTCGTCAGGATTTAGACAAGTATCTGAACCAGGCAGACTGACCGGGGGTGTCAGCCAGCCCTGATGGGGTGTCCAGTGACAAACTGGTCTATACTGCACTTTCTGTCTAATCACTCAGCCAAAAGACTTATAAGGAAGCTGAAAACCTAAGGAAAAGGAAGGAAACAGAGGGAGGAATAGTTCATAAAGGGGTTATAAATAGGTTTCTGTTTGCCATTTTAAGGTCTCCACTTTGGGATTACAAAGAAAGAATGATTTTTCTCAGCCCTGGCTTAACAATTTTTGAAGTGGTGACAGGGTGGCAGGAAGGGGATAAGGCAAAGTTTGTGAGATAATAAGTGCTACAAGGACTTTGGGAAGAAAGGACAGAAAAGAACTTTTAAATGTGAATGTTCCAGTGAGTACCAGAAAAAGAGATAAAAGAGATTACCCCCCAGTCTTTCCAGCTGAAGGTTTGAAGAAAGAGAAAAATATTTTCTTCACACTATTTCTTGGTTGTGTCTGTAAGTTTATAGGAACTTGTCACACATCCCAATATATAATGCCAAGATTCACAGATATTTCTTTGTGCTTGTATAAAGTAGTTGTCTTCTGTAGAGAATAATCCAATTTTTCACTTTCAGAGCTACTTTGTTAAAATTTGCTGCCTGCAGCCACCAGGTATCTCCTGAGTAATTATTTTAAGCAAACAATGGCAACAGACAAAATATCAACAAAAATAGAATCAGTAAAAGCAAACTCTGCATGCTCCTCAAAATAAGTGTCCTTTTAGGTAATAAAAGAACCCCAGCCTTTAATTCCTCTGGCTCCAATTCCTTTCTAAGTTGCCTTTTGCTTTTGTATGATTCTTTTCCTTCCCCTGTGATTGTTCCCTACGTGCAGCTGTTAAAGATATTTTTAGGTACAGACAGAGATTGCCTGTAGCACCAACTAAATGAGACTGTCACATAGAAAGGCTGTAAATGCACACAAATAATAAAGCAAAATCTAAGACTTTGGCTACCACCACCTGTTCCTAATATCCTCTCACGGCCCCTGGCAAAGAAAGAAAGATGAAACAGTATTTGCAATGGGGTAAGGGGGTCGTTTTGCCTGGGTGGTACTATGCAAAAGGTGTGTCGCAGGAACCGTTGTGGGGGTGGGCATGGAAAAGACATGATGGGGATGCTGGCCACTGTGAAAGCTCCTGGATAAAGCTTATAGAAAGCTGTGCAGCACCCTCCGAAGAGAGGTGTGAGCATTTGGCCTGTTTAAATCTGAACGATGAGGTTTCCCGATACACTGCTGGAAGGAAGAAAAAGGCACTTGTAGGAGTACGGATGAGGGCAGAATGACTTCACTCCTTCTGCTCCAGAGGGTCAGGGCGTGAGCTCATCTGTGGGCACGGCTCAGACCTCTTGGTACAAGGTTGTAGTGTTTGCTCACCAGGAAAGGAAAGGCCAGTGAAGTACCAAAACATTTAGGGACAAAACCAAGAGATGGTATGTAAATTGTTGTCACTGGTCGGTCCCTACAAGGCCCTGTTCTACCAGCTAGTGACTGCTCAGCCCCACTGGCCTCTACCAGCTCTCCAGGACATTTCAGCAGCTCTGTCCTACTCACGTCATACCAGGCGCAGATGCTTTTCCACTGGCCACAGCTGTCTGGTCCAGAGTTTACATCTAAATCTATCTTCTTAAGGGAACACTACATTTAGTGCTTGACCAGCCCAATACAGATTTTGTCAGTCTGATTTCTTTATCTGGAGGCACTTATGGTGGTTAACAAACCTATACATAGCACTGTGATCAAACAGCACAAAATTGGATCTCCTTGGTCAGCAGTCCAGTATAAAGAATCAAAACTACAATTCCTCTTCACACAAGTTCCTTATGAAGTACACTATTCATTTCCCACTGGTTGTCATCTTCCAACATGCATGTTCTAATTAGTCAAGTATGCTATTTGTATGCTCAGTATGTGCATAAGCAGCAGTCGTTAGTAGCACTCTATTCAGTACATAATATGTATCTTTTAACGACACATTTGAATATTTTCCTGCATAAAGCATCATAGGAGTCTTGTGTAGAGCTTTCCTAGTCCTTAGACAAACTACAATTTGCTCATTAGATTGCTCTCCAACTATTTGAGAGTCACAGTTTCAAACTACTTAGCCATCATATTTTTCAGACATTAGCACTTCGGTTTAGCACAGTGATTAAATGAGGGCAACAGGCAATTATCATTCACAGACTGCCCTTATCAGAAATGGCTGGATGAGGACTGCAGCAGTATCTGAAACATGTTTATATGCCCTGTCTCGCTTCTTCAGTCTTGACTTGTCCTAAGTTGAAATACCCGACACTGATACCAGAAAAGTGTGTTGCCTCGTTAAGCTTCCTACCTGGCAGCTCTTCCCCCAAAAGAAGTGTCGTTATGTCCAAAACTGCAAGGGTGGGCCTGAGCACCCCAGCCAGCTGTGGGCTACCACAGTTGAACAGCTGTCCAGCTCCAGATGTGCACCTCCTCGGGGCAGCACGTGTCTGTGTTTGAGCTCAAGTGGGCAAAGCTTGAGCGAGGGTGAATGAAACCTGCCCTCGTTAGAACAGAGGCGTATCCTGCCAGATGCCTTGCAGAGCACTGCTGCGCTCCTGCACTGTGGAAAAAAAAAAGGTAAATAAAGTACACTTCCCAAACCCATAAATCCATGGCACAAAAAGGAGCTGTCACTCACAGTTGATTGAGCACCTCTACAGAGAACGAACTCTCTCTTTTCTGACATGCTTTGATGAACAGTGAAATAGTTAACAGTCTTGACATTTATAGATTCTCAGGAACAAGTACACTCGCTGAAGCATTCTGCCTCGTGGTAGCCAAGTCAAGCCTTCATTGACAGCTTCTCTTACAGGCCTATAACGTGTTGGCATGGGAACATTTTTATGAAATTAAAGAGACGAATAAATGATAATTTTAAATGCCTCTGGCAGAAACATTTTATACATGTAAACGTATATGCGGTGGTTTTCTGTTATATAAAGACAGGTAATGCATTTTTTTGTTTTTCATATCTTTCCCAGAGATGAACTCTCTTCAGTCAGAACTCTTCTGTAATCACATGAAAATATGAGACATTAAGATTCAGTGAGCTTATCAAAAAAGAAGATCACATTCCATGTTTCATAATCTTAAATATCTGCTGGGGCAAAAGCAAAACAAACAGCAATATGAAATAGAAATAATTGGTACCTAAATCGAAAAAGTGTGTATGTGTGTGAGCAAAAGAGAGACAGAAATCTTTAATGAACCTACATCTGTTCATTCCTTGCCCAACAGTTAATTCTGCCCCTAAATCTC
The DNA here is from genome assembly GCF_947461875.1 of Haliaeetus albicilla. Taxonomy (NCBI): domain Eukaryota; kingdom Metazoa; phylum Chordata; class Aves; order Accipitriformes; family Accipitridae; genus Haliaeetus; species Haliaeetus albicilla. The sequence goes on from NC_091507.1 coordinate 5,705,732, forward strand.
AGAATCAATATTGTTCTTTCCAATGTGAACCCAGTAAGTCTGTTCCTCCCTTAACTCTGTTTCTCATGTAGCATTTGGGATCCTTTAACATCATTCCTAAGGCTGGGATACTGGTCTGCACCTCAGTTCTCTCTCTGCTTTTGCAGAGTCTCTGTATATGAGCTTTTATTAGGGGTCTGGGTAGTTAAGGATCTCTCCTGTTACTGTCAGACAGATAGATGATGGAGGAATGAGTGGCATAGTCCTGGTTTCTGCTTTACTTTTTGCCATTTTCCTGTCAATGGACATTTTACTCTTCATAATGTCCCAGACTGGTTGTTCTTCCCCAGAGGTGTAGTTTAAAAAAAAAAATAATAATCTTGTCAAAGCAGAGAGAAAGAAGGTGGCTTCTTCAGATGACACTACATGTATGCATAACATCCCGAAAGGAGGATCACATTGTAAGGATTGGGTGCTTTTGTCCGTGGCTCATAAGCACTGAAAATAATCAGCACATTCCTGTGTAGGTTCAGGCAGTTATCCACTAACTTCAACCTCTGTTTTCAGAGCACTAATATCAGAGCTTTTGTAAAAGATGCTAATTTTCAAGCATGGCCATTCAGCAAGCTATTGTGGGCTTGCTGATTTTTTTAAATAATCTGGGATGAGAGTTTAATCCTCTGTAACTGCACAGCTTGTGATGATACTGACCATTAACATCTGGAAAAATGGACACCTGATAATGCTCTTCTTCACAGCCTATTTGTGAAAGACAAATAAAGTGGGTCTATCATTGCAGTGAAAACAATGTTCACCTGACCAGACACTGACACTGATTAAAGCTGATGATTAAGCAGATGTCCGTTCTCTAGGCTCCTCCTAAAACCTGCATGAGAGCTCAATAGTCTGTGTCTTTTTTTCCAAACACAATTTTGGAGTAAAACCAACACAATTTAGAAACAGAGAAGAAATAAATCAGAAAGAATTAGGTTTGTCTTGTACCCACTGTAAGAGATAGATGGGAAAACATCTGGAATATGCCAGCTGGGTATTAAATATACAGACCAAATCAATTAGACTACGTCTAACTTACTTTAGACCATTCATGAGCCCATGTGAAATATTCATTCTTACAATTTTAAAGTATATTTTCAGGCAGGATGTTGGGAAGAACACTGAAAATCTGAAGTGAGAATGACTGACGTAGGGTTATCCACGTAATACAAGATATATGGAAAAAAATGTCATCCACCCAGCTCCATATTGAGGAAACACTCACAAATTTCTAGCAAGCCAGAACCCTTCCTGATACCCCTAGAGCTGTCCTCTAAAACTGATGTCATTTTCCACTAATTCCACTTGTAGACTTGACAAGACCTTAGCAGCTGCCAGGGGCTCCCCAACCCACTGCTCCCAGCCAGGAGCACCAGTAGTGCCGGTGAGTGATGCTCCTTTGCAGCTCTGCCTTAAAACCAGAGAAAGGTCTCTGAACCCAAAACCTTTTTTTGTTTTTCCTTTATTAACATTTTGAGCTCAATAAATGCACACTTTTTTCTGAAACTTTGCTTTTGTGAGAACTTTGGGGTTTGCTCTGGTGATGATTTACAGCTCCCTTGCTGATTTGGCAGCTGGGAAGAGGAAGGAGTAGGGAAGATAATCTAGCAAGAAACAAGAGAAAGATATCCGATAAAAAAGGTAAGTGGATGCAAACAATTAAGGGAGTATAAGAGGAAAAGGGAAATGAAGCAAAGGTGGCACAACAGTATGATGGTGCCTACTGCAAATGAAAGTTCTTAAAAGCAATTAATCAATCAAAGTTGGGGGCATAATTTGATTATCATTCATTACTGTGAAAACCTGATTTAATAAACTCATGTGTCTCAAACGCTAGGTAAACTAGCTAATATGCTAGTTACCTGATTTAAGACGTGTTGCAATACAAAATGGAAAGTTTTTATTTAAATGACCATGTAACCACATTGCAATCAAATGTACAAATAAACCTTTCAACATTGCATAAAACCTTTTCTAACTGATTATTTTTATAAGCTCCCACTGAAATCTGTGGAAGTTTAGACCACAGTTAAAATGCTCCTTGTCCTTGTTCATTAGATATTCCCAGTGACATAGCACTGCAAAGGGATAAACCATATCACAATAGTTTTGGATGCTTCAAAACTATATTGCAAAATCTGTCTATTAACTGTTATGTCAGCACGGACTAATGTGGATAGCCTTTAGTCATAAACAAAAATATCTAGTAGCTGTTCAGATTTATTCTGAGAAGTCATGAAGATTTTCAGCTGAGCACTAAAAGTGAAATATGAACTGCATTTTGAGGCTTGTGTTTTGAAAGTGCATTGTGTATTAATATTTAATTTCTAATATAACAGTTTTATAATCTGTATTTATATAAAGCAGTAAGAAGTTACAGTACAATAAAGAACTATGACATATTTGTGATACAGGCTATTTTTACACATGAAGTTGTGGGTACACTTAAGTAATCACAATGCACATAGATTTTCATCCCTTCAAAATATGGACAGTGTTTTGTTTAAAAGGGACATGTAAATATATATGGATCATTGCCTGAATTTCTGAAAATATGTTCATACATTTCTGAGCTTATATTTCACCCCAACAGTTTGCATAGAAAAATACAGGAATTAATACAGTATTTATTATCAATGAAAAAAGACAATAAACAAACTAAAGGATGGGTGAATGGAAAACAAAAATTGTTTCTGAGTTTAATTCAATTATTGTGCCACAGAATCTTTCAATTGCCTTAGAATTTTTCCCTTGCCTTCAATATTCCTTGTATTTACTAATATGAAATATAGGGTATACCAAGTATATGAGCTAAATTATGTATCAAATGCCATTTACTACACAAATATTTGTTTGACTTCGTTGTCACTAATGTTAATTTCCTTAACTGAGTTAACTCTGTGATATCAAAGAATTTAAAGGATCAAAGGTGAATCTGAGTTATGTAGAAAATATTTTTTTTTGGCTTAATGTATTTTCTTAAGACTCCTAGAGACTTTTTCCCTTCAAATAATAAGATTTTAAAATAAAAAGCTCATGCATTTTCTGCAGCTAAAATCCTACAATTTCCATAATTTTGTGCAAGATATGTATTGCAACCATTCAAAAAACTACTATGACTTCTTAAAATTGAAAAATTCATCTAACCTTTAATCCTGAATCATGCAATACTTATAGTTCTTGAGATGCCCTTTAGACATGCTCTCAATAGTAACAAATTTACCAAAGATTTGAGGGAGAGTACAAAAGGACATATCTGTATGTATTTTATCTTCTGAAGCAGCTGACCTGTGAGTTGGGATTCATATTATCTATGACACCTATATTTAAGTTTCTGCATATGGATATTTCCATTTTTTAAAAAATCTGAATGCTGTCTACATATGGAAATCAACATGTTTGGTGGGAAAGAATAGGTTTAGATAATTTTTTTCAGCTTTAAAAAATTGTCAGAGGAAATCTTTAGATATTTTACAAGTAGCAGAGGGAGCTGATGATCTTCTGATCTCTTTTCTAGCTCTGCATTTATAAAGCTCCACAAAAGTCGTCATTTTCTTTCCAACAGTGGCAGCCTAAGAAAATGTCATGATAAACTACAGTGACTGAACCATGACTGACTAAGAAGATTCCAGCTCTACCTAAAATCTGACCTGTCCTTTCTGTCCATAGCAAAAGTAAGAGGGTGGAGGACAAAATTTTATTCTTTCTCCTGCAGTTGCACTGGAGGTGAGGAGATGAGATCTTGGCAGAGAAGCTCTGGATGCATTAATGTCCTTGGACACAGATTATATGTTAAGAGCATCTGAGTATTCTGCATCATCTTGGAGTATTTTCCTCCAAATTTCAGTGGGGGAAAGGTCAATACAGAAAGAAGAGTGATTAGTTCAGTACGCCAGTAGTAAAATGATTAGGGATATAGGGTGCAGTGGATACTTTGTCTTCCAACATCAAGAAATGCTTGACCTTAGCAGCCTCTTTTCATATCTGACTGATCTGATCAGGAAACCTGTCTAAGCAAGGAAGAATCTCATCACTAACCACCTGAGGCCACCCTGACACCGCGTTGCAGTGAACCCCTGCTCTGGGTGACCACAGAGAAGAGGACGCTGGCTGACCTTCTTTCTTGTCAGCTGATGTTTGGGCACTGTGATCTTGCTCAGCTGCAGAGAGGTCCTCGCCCTTCTGGGTCATCATCAGGAATCTCAAAAATGATGTAGGCTGGGGTTGGAGCACGCGCCAAGAGTCAGCCTAATGCCCTGGAAACCAGAAAAATAGACTGCCCACTGGTACCAAGTAGTTAACACCACATTTTCTTAACAAATAAGGTTTTTTTCACAAGCTGTATTATTCTCTGTGTGTTTTTAAGCTATCTCATTTTACATCTACAAAGGATTCCTTGAAAATCAATTCTTCTATAAAAGCGTTTGAAATTGCAATGTATCATTTTATGTTGGTAGGATAGGTTTTGCTGGGATTTTGTTGGCTTTTCTGGCAGGGATTTTAGAAGTGATTCAGAGATTATAAAGCAACATAAAGACCAGCTTTGAAAGATAGGATATACTGCTCACCATGATTTGTATGAACTAATCTCTAATGACTCTGGGAAAAAAACATCCACTGAAGCTTATAGTCCATTGCATACATTAGCAATGACTACTTATTAATCTTATAACCTTTTCTAATTAACAAAGTAAATTCTAAAATGAATACAGATTGAATGTATCCAAGGGTAAAATATATTCAGCTATGAAATGTGCCCTTACGTTTGCTGAAATATCTATGAAGTGGTGTGTCACAGAAATAATCTGTTTCATTTCTTTTTCGTTTGCTTATAGTCAACAAGAAAAGAAGTGCCAGCAGCTGGCACTTTGCAAGTAACACATCTGTGTCAATCTTATATATTATTATAGGCATGGCTAGTAAAATTGCATTGTTGTTGTCGCCGCTGTTGCCATTGCAGCTGTTGCTATTTACTATGTGCTACAGTTCTTTCTTCTAAATGCATGACCAAAGAAAATAGAAATCTGAAGGGCAAATTTAGAACAAACATCTTAAAGTCATAAAGTGCAATATACAAATAAGTCCCTGGCATGAGTGATGGTTATGAAAAACATGTAAGTATATATTGACACTGTATAGAAATTCAGCTGTGCATGTTTCAACCAACAGTTTGTTCCATAAAATCCAGCACGGACAAAAGTGCACGCAGGAACCATTGCAATAAACAAAGGTACAAAGGCCTATAGAGATCAGGACATGGCAAGATGCAGAAAAAATAGCTATGGTTATTTCCTAGCAGGAATCAAACTGTTATAGTTACACGAACCAGAAGCAAAAAACATACAGAGATTGGATCTAGCGGTAAACAAAATTTTACAGTTTTGGTATCTCAAGGAAGGGAAAGAATTTATGTGCAGTCCTTTAAAGGCACCTGACTCTCATTCCACTGTCTATACAGGGAATACAGAAGCTGCATTAAACAGCCCAGCTTGAATTGTTCTTTCTTATCCAGGAACCAAACAGAGGTCCTAGAGTAGAGGTGATGCATTACTTCAGCTGGCACCTATTTAAGCAAACTGAACTCTAGAATAGAAGTATATATCTTTTTCATTTGGAGGAAAACAACTCAAATTACAGGGCACATCTGCAGAACCAGAATTAATATTATACTGGGGAAAATTACTTAGAGAAAATGGGAAACATGAAGCATATAAGAATAAAATCAGAATTGGTTTTCATTTATACTTGCCATAACAAAAACTCTAAAATACCTAGTTAAGACAATTGTATCAATTATAGTGCTATGTCAAACAAGATAGGTAGCAAGAGGCATAAATCTGAGAATAATAATTGTGGGTATATGTGTGTCTTTAAATATACATTTATGTGTGTAAGAATATATGTGTATAGGCATATAGAAGCCAGGCTCTTCTCAGTGGTGCCCAGTGACAGGCCCAGAGGCAATGGGCACAAACTGAACCATAGGAGGTTCCCTCTGAACATCAGGGAACACTTTTTCACTGTGAGGGTGACCGAGCGCTGGCAGAGGTTGGCCAGGGAGATTGTGGAGTCTCCAGCCTTGGAGATATTAAAATGCCATCTGGATACAATTGTGAGCAACTGGGTCTAGGTGGCCCTGCTTGAGCAGGGGTTTGGAGCAGGTGACCTGTGGAGGTCCCTTTCAACCTCAACCATTCTGTGATTCTGTAAGAGCATCATTAAATCATATATGATCAAAATAAAAATCTATCACTTAATGAAGTATTCTCTTTAATCAAGGTAAGCAACTTCCATAGTAATGCCGTAAAGCAAAATTATGACTCATTTGCAGTTGAGTAAGTTTATCCCAGACACATTTTGTAAGTGTTAATCTGTGTGGCTGAATGTAGATATTAAATACGTTGAGTTTCTTTGACCCACATCCCCAAAGGCATTTAGATGCTAAAGTTCCATGGACTGAAATTGATGAAATTATGATTAAATTGCAATTAACTGAGTTTTCAGTGCTTAAATCTCACTGAGGTATTTGGTCCTCTCTCTTCAACAGGGAAATATGTCAAACAGGAAAAGTCCATCACTACATAGTTGCTTTGGTACAGCTCTTGTTTCTTGAGCTGTATGACTGACTTTGTGTTCTGTAAAATTACCAAAATGAAAACTGATTTTTCAATTGAATTTTCTCTTTTTACTACTCCTCCAAAATGTATACAAATATTACCAAAAGAACAAGTCAAAATTAAAGCAATACAGTCAATGTACATACAGTTTTATATTCATATTTTCCTTCAAATAAGGCAACTTCCTTATAACTTGCTTTGAATGCTGTAAAGACAAAACCAGAGCTGCTATACTAGAAAAAATATTAGATAAGCACAGAAAACAAGAAAGATCAATGAAAAGTGAGGGCTAAAAAGGTAGTACAACAAACTCTTTCTTGAAATTTACTGTATCTGGCTCCAAAAGGCCACAGGATTCTGGGACACTTTTTCTGTCTTGTAAAGATTACATTATATGTGCTATTGTATTACCATGATTACATAAGCATATCCACGCAGACCAACATTAATATCTATTTAACAATTCTTAAGAAGGATTTAATCAGTGCTTTTAAAATAATTTCCACAAATTTGCAGTCAATATTCATTCATCAGAAACGTTCTTTGAGTTTTTATTTTAAGTTAGCATACTGCATCCTACCACCTAGTTTGGGAATATTGGATACATCTGACATAATTAAAGGAAGATTCTCACATCAAGGTTATCTGAGTTATGTACATCTATTAAAGGATTCAGTATTAATTTGCCATGTGAGATAAGCAAGGAGACAGAGCTTTGGATGGTATGGAAAAGCTGTCAGACATCTCAAAATCTGAGGTTTGTAATTGGCAATCCAAGCACACAGGCAAAAATCATATTCATTGCAGATGGGCGCTCCTTTGACTGAAAAAACAACAAAACCAACCAAACAACCCCCCAGGAAAACCCACATTTTGCTTACAGAATAGCATACCTGCTGGAGGGAAATCAAAATATGTTAAGTTTTATTTTGAGCAATACTAAACCCAGGTTTTTGTCACTTACTTTTTTTAATGATCGAGTGATAGACAGACATGGAGCCACCATGGCATCAATCCAACCATTCTTCATAGCAGTTACTAACTCCTGATGTCAGACTATCTCCTTCCCAGCTAGAACTATGGCAGGTAACACCTCATGACACCAATTATATTTTTTTTATCATTCAAACAAGTTTTCGCTATTAGAAAGATATGTGTTCTCGTCTGGAAATTCTTACAAGCTTTTTTGTTAAAAAGCAACCGATTTTGCAGTGAGAAGGCAATGTGGCAATGCAGAAAAGTCATTTCTCTGCAGTGACCTCTGGTTAGCTTCAGCTCCAGAGGCAGCAGGATCTGGCAGGCTGCGATCCCTCACCGAGAGTTTGCTTGCTGACTGACAGTATCATTTTGGAAGTATGTATGTGGGTAAATACAGTTAATTATTCTCTCAATATAATCAAGCTCTCGCTCACTTAGACTCATCTTACATTACACAAGTTTTTGTATCCACTGGAAATCTGAGCTGCAACATCACAGGCATCTCCTACTGTTCAGCAAACAGATGACACAGGTGTTTAAATAGGACAAAAGTATTGGAAACACTAGCAATATCCAAGCATTCTGTTTCAGCATGCTCTCCCATCTGCAGCCTGACATCCATTTCTAGGCTACCATTCAAGAGTCTGTTTTTTTAAACCCTTTTCATTTTGCTCTGATTTTGTATGCAAACTAGTACCTTGTGCATACAAATTCCTAGTAGCTGTTGTGCACTCAGTTGTTTAGTTTGAGCACTTCCAGTGACAAACCATGCAACTGAAAGATAAAGCTCCACACCTCCATTTGTTTGAAACAAGGTGCCTTAATATTCTGTAAATGTTAAATCCTCTTTGCTTGCTACTTCGTGAGTTTGTCATACAAGTTCATCATTCCAACTGAGATCAAACTTACAATAAAATTTGCATTCGATGTGTAACAGTCTCCCCTCAGATGGCTGGAAAATGATTCTTCTCTGTCTGGCATCTTTTATCAGAAAATCCAGTTTCCCCCCATGTTAAGCTTACCACCAGTGTGATTACAACTTTTACAACCCGCTTGTCCCAGTGTAATGGGCTGAGTGCACCCCAGTAAAATAAGAAACAATTAGTAATTAAAGTTCTCATTTTCACAGATCCTTTTCCACAACATCCCTTTGAGGAGAAGGTTGTTAAGCACAACGCCTACCTGCTGTACAGGGCTCCTGACCCACCACAGCCCTGGCATTGCCTCCCTTACTGTCTGAATTAATTTTGTTCCTTTGGGAAGAAATTACAGCTGGCATTTTAAACTCTTATGTTTCAGGAAGCATTTTGCTGTCTTCCTCAGCAAGTACTCTTTCTTTATTCCCTCTTGGTTCTATTTAAGCCACTTCCTTCTTTCCCTGTCCTCCTTTTCAGGTTTCTTTCATACTTTGATTAACTTGTTTGATCTCCTTTGAAACATAGGATCAAAGTTTTATAAAGCAATACAAATACCCCCTAGAATATATACCGGGTCTGCTTGATATAACATGGCACGTCAGAGTCACCAGTTCTTGGGGTGTGACTACAAGGAATAATGCAATTTGGCTACTTTCTGCCGGCCTGCTCCTTGTGAGGGGAAAACTCCAACCTCCAGTACTGTAAGACCCTGCCAGTGAGAAATATTTCGGTCTCTCTCCAGTCTGTGGGTGATACGTAGTCAATGAAAGACCTTTTGCAAAGTATTGCTTCTCCCCTGAGGAGGTGGCAGACACGCAGGGGCATGGGACAGGGTCAGAGGCATCACCCGATACCTTTTACAAGCAGTTAGTAGGGGGCAAAACAGAAAAAATCCCGTTGCCTTCAAAGCCACCTTCTCCTTCCCTTCTTTCCTTCCCGTTCCTCTGCTCTGTCACTTGGCGTCTCACCTGAAACACGTGAGGGGTGACACATATAAAACCAAAAGCTTGGGAAGGGGAATGGGCCAGAGATCCCCGGAGCTGCCTGCTCCAGTACTGCGATGGCAGGGAGACAGCAAAACCGCCCCAGAAATACAACTCTGTCTGTTGGAGAATGTGTCCAAACCTGACCTGATCCAGGGGAAAAAAAAAAAAAAAAAAAAAGAGGAACAGCAGGGGAAGGTGATGGTTGAAAGGAGTAGAAGCCACAAGATTGTCTTTCAGGCTGAAGAAATGGCCCCATCTCAAGTTACTGGCTATCCACATGACAGAGGTGGCAATTCCAGATGTCCCAGATAGAACAGGGCTGGCAGGTTTTTCTATTTAAAAAAAAAAAAAATAGAAAAGAAAAGAGAAAAAAACCCTCTAAACCTACAGGTTTATCTTGTTTGTTTTTTTAAGCCTCTATGGCTGGGTTGAGAAAGGTTCTCCCCTTTTGGGGAAACCCTGGCGCTGGAGTTGGCAGTTCCAGAATTCCTACTGCTGCATTTATAAGGAGATCCTGTGCATCAGGTCTGACTTAATGGAAAAATATAAGTGGTGTGTCATGATGGTTTGATTGATGGCAAACAAGCTTGTGGTGAGGAGCAGGAGAGTCAGAGCTCTTGCAACACAACACAGAAGATTAATGCTAAGTGTATCACTATTGATGTGGGCAGTAGATTACACATAATAAGCTGTTTTAAACAGTATCAACAGCCAAAAAATGAAAATTAGAATGAAATAGATGCAAGGAACTCACACAGACTGATAAACAATTGAATTTCAGAAGTTCTTTACAAGATCAGATGTATCATAGCAATGCAGAATAGTTACGGTTCAATTAGGTACTTCACCTTTATTGTTTCAGTATTTTAGCCAAAAGACTTGCATTCCAACACAGGGAAAAAACCATCAGAAAAAACAGAAAAAACTTCCACCACAGTCCCTTCCTTCTCGTCATTAGGAATCAGTACTATATCTGGTTAACTTCTCCAGGATGAAGAATACCGTTGTTTGTTATCTTGTACCTTTTATGTGAGAGGCCATTGCACACCCAATAAATTCAAAGATATAGATGTGGTAAAAGTACTACATATGATAGAGACTAATTTCTTAGCTATGTGGCTTTGCTCTGCTTCTGCAATCTTGTTCAAGAATCTGTTATCTAACACTGAGCTGAATGGGACCTATCTGTGCTCTGGCAGTAACAGAGTGCCCTACTGAAATGTTGACTGAAACGACAACGTGTCTTGAACACTGAAAAAATGTATGCTTCAAAGACTTTTAAAAAAGGGCAGGCTCCACAGGGGCAGAGGGCAGGGAATACTCACAGAGCAGTAATAAATATCACAAAAACCCCTCTCACCCTTTAGTTGAGACAAAACTTTATATTCCTTGTAGAAGAAAAATCTGAACTGGCTGAGAAATGTCTTTTTAAGCAATGTTGCATCACAACAAATTGTTATATCTGGTAGCAAAACATATGGCATCTAGCTCTCAGAGTTAAGTCACAGATAGCTGGGAGTATTTAGTATTTGAAAAATGATCCCTTTCTACTTATGAGTTGATATATGGATTTATATCCCAGATTGTAGGCATCAGATATACATTCTTCCTTTTAACTTGCAATAAGGCTTTCAGGGCATACACAAGAGCAGTGCCTTACAGAAAACAGGGGAATGACAACACTGACTGGCCAGCAAAATTATTCTTATATTTTCCACTAATGGAAGATAGGTTTTTTGTCAAAAAATAAAGTTTTCATTAAAATGTGTTCATGTTTGTCTCAAAAAAGGAAAGAGAACGAAAAAAAGCCCTAATTTGCATAATCTTAACACCAAATCTGTCAACAAAAAAGAGGAAGGAGAAGGCAAAAGGAAGAAAAAGGGAAAGGAATAGCTCAAGAAAGAATAATAATTTTGCCAAAATATTTAATTTAAGATTAAAAAAAAATCCAACCAGATTTATTTCTTCCTCTTTTCCTCTATAATTACACTACCAAAATTTTCATAATAAAACCAAAATTCACCAAGTCAACATGACCCCCTAGTACCATATTCATATCTTGCCCACCTTCAGATGAATATTCTGCTTCACTATAAATAGTTCTTTAAAAATATTGTGATTGCTGGAAAATGTTTGCCACCATGACTACATATCTCACAGTTTGAATCTAAACTAGTGTGGTAAACATTTGAAAAATGATTTAAAATGTACATTCTATAACTAGCAATCATGACTTTACAAGTACCACATGACATTGCAAAGCTTTCAATCACCTCCTGCAGTTCCAGCCTTTCATAAAAAAATGGTTTTCTGCTACACTTTAAATTCCATTTTTTTCTGTGAACTTCTTACATTAAGAGTCCATTTATGTTCCTAGATTCCTAACATATAACATGTATTTTTATTTTATGTTGTATTTTGTTTATGATATTCCAAAGAGCACTTCATTTTGTGTGACAGTGGTATGCACTCTACCGTTCTTCCATCTTACAGAAAGATAGGTGCAATATTTCCTTAGGCCATGATAATTATTGATGAAGACTTATTAGAATCATTTTTACCCATTGATACTGTGGGTATAATCAAGAATATATTGTCAATGTCACCTGTTCTGGTGCTTTGCAGGAAGCAATTTAACAGCAACTGTGGAAAATGAGATCATAAAGGTTAACAGGGTAGAGATCATAACAATCGTTTTAATGGAGTTTTAGAGATTCAAGTTATATCCTTTTCCTTTTTTTTTTTTTTCCCCAAAGGATATTCTGAAGGTTTATAAAGGAAACTTAATGATGTGCATGAAGAGAGTTTGTGCATCAGTATTCCAGAACTGAAAGCATAACCAAGGAGACCTCTTTGCAATATGTTAGTTGTTGGTGTGCCTTTAGGGTAAAATAGTTACATTATTTTATCTGGGAGCCATGGCAACGTAGAGGTGCAAGATCAAGTACAGATTGAGTTCAAAGGATCAGGTTGTCAAGCAACATCTTAAATGAACTCAAGTCTGGCATGGATCTCTAGATATACCTATGCAAGTTAAACCAAAGCTTTTTAACTGTCAGTATTATTTAATCTTGCTGATACAAGGACACTGAGAAAAAGATGAGAAAAGACAATGTAGTTGAATGGGCAGCATCACAGAATGGCTTCAGTACCTGCTTTCAAAGGGGTCCTAATAATAAATTAGTTTAAATAAATCAGACAAACCTTATTGTATAGAAAGCTCTAGAGCCTTTCCTCCAAAATTTTTACTGTTTAGCTGCTCTCATTGAATGCAGTCATCATGAACCACTTTGTATTTTCATTATATACCCTTGAATGATAAGAAGCCTATGTAGCCAGGGAAACCATGTAGTCCAAGTCTATTTATAAGAAGTGGCATTCAAAGGACTGATGGAAATGTTCACTTTAGTTTTTAGGGCTGAAATACTACTCTGCTTTCTAGTTTGGTGAAAAGAGTATCTTTGTTGATACTTCAGCTTTGTTTCACTGGTGTATTTGCTATTTTGTTCTGGTGCTTTGATCATACCTTCAAGTCTTTCTTCCCCTCACGTTCAACACTTTCGCTGGTAGGTCTTCTCCTCACTCGGTTTGTGTGCTACTTCTTTAGCGATGGCTATCCAAACCCTTCCTCTGCACATATGTCCTTTGCTGACTCCACCTTAGCTTTCTTACTTTCCCTTTCTTAGGTCTGGGACATATTTGTAGAGGAATGTCAATGTAGTGAAAGATTTAAAATCAATCAATATCACTACACAGCTGTGAGTTTAGCAGTACTTCACCTGATTAAAGCGCACTTTAAAAAAAAAGAGAAGGAAGAGAAGAGAAGAGAAGAGAAGAGAAGAGAAGAGAAGAGAAGGTTTATATGAAATTAAAATTATTTAAGGGTGTTTTATTAAAGGTGTCCACCAGTTAAGGGAGCTTAGCAGCAGATTCACTTAATTGCATGGGTGTTATCTTTTGAAGCAGTGATTAAACCTTACTCCTGAACCTCGTTCCCCCACTTCCCTGAATTTCCACTCTGAATATCTCCTGTTAATCACTTCTTAAAGTGATTCATCTCTTCTTTAGAAAACACTGCTTCTCATTGATGATGAAAATGAGCAAAATCACAATGGCATAAAGAGGACAAAAATTCGATGGATATTTTTTACCTGCAAAAACTTTTCTGTCACCCCATTCTCACCCCCTCCTACACTTCCCTTTGAAAGCTGAGAGTCCTTTCATATACTGCACTTAGGAATCATTTCTGGTCAATCAAAGTGACAATGACAAAAAAGCTCTTCACTTCAAGATACATCAATCATCTGCATTGTTCATGGCTGGGTAAGAATCTGAACATGGAAGATATGAACTTGAAAACTGCTTCTGGATTAGTGTTACCCTTTAGTAGAACTTGAGGATTCTGGGGGAAAAAAAAGAAGAGAAAAAAATTACAACCAACCCCAACATCAAAATCAAATAATTGCTGAATTTGAACAACCAGGTTTGCAGAACTGACCGAATGCATTGAAAGCACTGCTGTGATCACCACGCTGGGACTGGATGTTTCTGCCAGCTGCTGCACTATTAGAGCGCTGCTGACTGTGCTGCAGGAGGAGGGAAATTGCGAAGCAGAACCATAATCCCTGTACAGTGCTGTCCTTTGCATTGGCCTGTGCATGCTTCACCACTGGTACTATTCATCGCAGAAAGAGCTGGAAGTAGATATTGCATTATGGCCCCAAATAAAAACGAATTGTTGTGATTTTTGGGACACTTAGCCAAAGTGCTTTCTTTTGTGCAAATTAGCAGTCGAACAGAAAGAGAGATACTCAGAAATCCTATGGGTCATGTGGTGTGGTGAACTGAGAAAGTGCTTTCTGTAAGCATCGTGACCACCTTTCAGATGACAGCATCTTCATGACACATAATGTACTCAGTATGAGCAATGGTATGTGTCTATGAATTGGTCAGCTATGAATCGTTTACATCTTGATAAGTATTATGGTAATCGCTTTTCCTTTTCTTATTTTAACACAAAATTTGAATAAATCCTCTATTTGCTGTATTCTAGGCTTTCACAATCAGGATTTATGAGCAGATGATGGTCGTCATATACTGTAAAATGAGATCACAGGACAAAAATAGAAGAAAAACATAGACATTTCTGTGAAACTGAAATTAATCTTTCTGCTGAAATCAGGTTAGTGACTTCTTAACTATTTGACACACATTTGTTCCAATTAATTTCAATTATGCAAAACCAAATGTGAATGAATATTAAAACACGGATAAAGGAACCATACTCACCTGTGATCACTAGGCATGATTTTCATCTAAGGTGATTAGTGGAACTTGTAGACAGTCCACTAAAAATTGCAAATTATCTCTCCTAAACAATCAGTTACATTGGGTAGGCTTCATAATATGACAGTCCTTAAGTAGATTAATATGCTTTGAATTTTCTAATGAATGTTGACATGCCCATGTTACTTTGGTTAAGACAGTTAATAATGCAGAAGAATGGAGAGTGCTGCTTCAACTCTGAACCCTTTCTTTTTCACTATTTTATGTTCCAGAAAGATTCACACACTAAAATCTTTAGAAATAGCTCCTTCTCTTCTTGTTTTCTGGAGGATTCCTTGCTAATTTCCGTATTGTGTTCTTTTTTGAATTAGGAATTGCTAGAAACAGAAACAAACAATCTGGATCACAGCCCCTTTAGACAGTTATCTGTCCTTTCCATCAGAGGAAATCTGCATCATCCTTTGGATATATGGTTTCTTGGGTGTATTGTATCTTGCTACATTGTCTGTTCTCTATGGCAAAGACAGTGCCAATAATTCATAAAAATGTGTGGGGAAATGTGTGCTCACAGTATTCATGCAAAAAGAAAACAAAAGTGTGTGCTATAGGCCTGAGTCAGACCTTTTGTTAACGTCAAATTACTTCAGTTTTGGATAGGGCTGTACCTCAGATTTCAGTGTAGCTAATGTAGATAGAATGAGCTGTTTTACTGAGCTTCCCCAGCTGCTGGTTTGCAGTTTAACCTTGTCAGCACAGAACTGAACAAGGGTTCATTTATGCTGCTAAGCGTTGCTATTCACTATTCCTTTTGGAAGCTACATTTTAAGAGGCTTTAGAAATTTATTTAGTAGTCGTAGTAGTAGTAGTAATTATTAGTATTTTATTTGGCTTATATTTGGCATTATATTTGACATGTTATTTGGCAGTACTTAGGATCATGATGTTACATCGTAATGGAAGCAGGTAAAGAGCAGAGTTAAAGTGGGGAAGAGAAAAGAGAATGCAGAATTACTCACTTAGTGATTCCTACCAAAACAAACTTACATGTCCCTAAGCATAGATGTGTTTTAAACAAAACTAGAAGCACATGTGTGTATTACATTTTCAGTCCAGGATCGGAGCATTTAGTCCAACAAATCTGAGTCGGTTCCTGTTAATGTCTTTCATCCAGAAAAACAGAAGAAAATGAAAATAAGAGACTTGTCCAAACATCAAATATTTTGAACAGAGGTGAAGTAAAGAATAATTTCTTCATCTCTACAGCCAGCCATCATGTTTCTTAAATTAACATGTTTTATGTGCCACAACACCTATTTTGTCCGTCTAATTATTTGGCCTATTATAACATTGACCAAAAAAGTCTGGTAAAATCACACTCAAATGTTTATTTCACTTTATTCAGGGAATAAGAAAAGTCTTCCCATAAATGCTGTTGATGATGCTGGAGGATATTCTCTATCCCAGATCTCCAACAACTTCAAAATCACTACTTCTGGATTGCTCCTTCCTCTAAAATTAGCCTTGGGAACTTCTGTTTCAGCACATATGGAGGGGAAACCTATGTGTTTAATTTTGTTGCTTACAATTAACACAAATGTGACCTTCCTCTAGAAACCTTGAAAGGCATCATCATTTCTGCACTAAATATATGTACGAGAAGTAGGTATTTAGAGGGACTTCCTCCACTGTGCACCCAATAATAGTGCTCTTCATAGGTGTCTAAATTAAACAGATCTTTTCCTATCCAAGTATAAGATCATATTATTATTATATTATTTCCTGTCTTGCCAACAGCGCTTTATTTCTATGGAGCCATAAGCCAATGTGATGGTAGTTAATGCTGGGTTTTAGCTTGCTTCTAACTCTGTATGAAAAAAGCTTCTTTCATCTCTCATTTAAATATTTTTTGTCCTCTGTTTTTAACAGTGGAATCTAACAGATTCAGTGTTGCTTCTTGTGACCCATGTAAAAAGGTATATTTTATACCTGGGTAGTAGTTGACCCTCAGTGCCTTTGGATTTATCCCCTCTGAAAGCTTTTTACTGTTCTGTTAGTTTTTTATTATCTTTTTTAGCCAGTACATTCTACATCATGATCTTTATGGTAAACAGTATCCTAGTAACAGAAGTAATTGGTTGTTGAACTCAGAAAAAAAAAAAATATTAGCTTGCATTGTATTTCCAACAAAGAACAAGGCTGGAGACAAGCTTACAAATATCTGATGGACACAGCCTGAAATTACGGAATGGGAAAGGTTGGAAACACCTGGCATTTAAAATATACACAAGATTTTTGTTTTAGAGTAAATTAAAGACACTGACAGTAAGAGAAAAATACTATACATGATTCAGTCTCTGTATCTTCTGTTGGTGAAGGGTCTCACTCAGCAAAGTTCCCGAACATAGTGGGATGATGGAGACAGCTGTGTTCAAACGTCTGTGTTCAAATGCCTTGCCCAACTAGGATCTTGCCGCTCGTATTCTTACTAGATATGTACTTAGTCATGTGATAATACAGAATATTAAGAAACAAAATCCATTAAGGCGCTGCAACTAGCTTTATACCCAATACAGTGCAGGCCAAACATTTTTAACTTAAGAAACAAACTCTAAAAAATGCTTAGCAGATGGAGCCCTAAAATAATTTTTCATGCATAATTCAGAGCAGTTTATTTGTTTGCTTGGCTAAGAAGTATTTCTGAAGATACAAGAAGATGGAAAATGTATGATATGCATATAATAATGTAAACTTTTTAACATGGCAGGTAAACATTCACTAGAATAGAGATTGATAGTTGTATATTAAATGTCATGATTTTTTTCCAGAAGTTGAGCAGTATTCTTCGAGTCAAGTTCTTTCAACATAATCATAATTGATGTTAACAGAAAATGTAAATTGGAAAAGATCTTAATTTACTGTTCACAAAACTCTATTCTAATTGAAATATCTCACCCCAGTAAAATAATTAAAATGTTGTCATACAAAATGATTAATATGACCTTAAAAACAAATTGCTTGACCTGTATAATGATGACACTTCTTTTAAATACTTTCAGTAGGATATTTCTTCACTGATTTGCAGAGCATGGTAGAGACAAAAAGAACTGAAGGTCAGAGCCAAAACCCCAAGCAAACAAATAAACAAGCAAACAAAGAAGCTTAGCCTTTAAAAAAGTGCTTTAAGTGAAACTTAAGCATTTAGTTGCAAAATTCTGATTGTGAAAATCTCTATTTGGTTACTGTTGAAAGCATTTACATTTCATACATGCCTCACTTTTTAAAAAAGATGTTAAAGATTCCAGGAGATAGAAGTGGTATTCAACTGCCTAAACACAGATGTCTTGAGATTTATGCTGTTTATACTGGTTATCCTATGCCTTTTTTTTAATCTATGAAAAAGCAAAAAAAGAATATTCTTAGGCATCACTGATATAATCTTCACATAGCCATATAAGCTAGGATAGACACATTTTGTTTTCCTCTCCCCTAGGTAGAAATGAAGGTGAGCTCAGCTCTAGATATCTTCACTGTAGGTGTATAAACTTAAATAAATAAGATAAATCTCAGACCTACAACTACACTTCTACCTACAGTGATTTCTAAATCCTTCTGGAGCCAGGGAATACATCCTCCCTATGACATCTAAGGACTCTGATCCCACTCTCAGAGCACTCCTGGCAATGCAAGAATGAGGTTCTTCCTACACAAGCGCAGTTTTCTTTCAAACCCTGGGATCAAAGAAGACATAATACTTTCAAGCCTTCCCTCCTCGACAATTTTCTAGATGGGATATGCAGTTAAAACAAACCATCCCCAAGCAGCTGGCTGTGTGTGAGAAGAGGGTGGGCAAGGAGAAGCACAATGCGCTTTCTGCAATTCCTTTACAAGCTTTGCCGCTCTGCAGGGAAGACTCCTGGACTCACCGGGTCAGGGAGCGAGTAATGGCGACAGAAAGTGACTTTGTAGCAGTAAGATATATCCCTCTCTGCTCCAGAGGCAATCTGTGTACCTCATGTGATTAAAAATACTTAATCAGTCTTGAAATTTCATAGCAGAGCTGTCATCATGACCTAGGTGAGTGCCCTTACTGCTAGGGAATATTACTCTCTTCTTGATTCCCTGGATTTAAATTGTTTAGTACTCAGTGGCACAGTTTCAACTAGAAGATGAAGAGTGATTTTTTTTTCATTCCCAGCCTGTACACTTTCCCAGATCTTGATTTCATAGCTCAACCTCCTAACATCCTTGCCACCTCTAAACTGACTTGTAGATGCATGCTCTGATGAACTTCACAGTCTTCTTTAAAAAAAAAAAAAAAAAAAAAAAAAAATAAATAAAAAAAAAATTAGGCACCATGTGGCGTTGCCTGTCTCCATTTGGCCCACAGATTCTGTACCTTCTCCCCTAGCAGAGCAAGGCCATCCAGTATGGAATGAGATGGTGGCTGGGGCTCGTAGCCAGTGTCAGAAGACGGAAAGCATGCCCAAGGCCCCAGTCTGTAAACATACTCTGTGTCCCCTAAAAGGCTTCCTTATTCTACCTGACTATGTATTCCTTTGGCTTTGTCAGTCTAGTGTGACTATACAGGTTCCTTTCAGGAAAGCTGAAGGTTCAGTACCCTGAGAATCCACTGGATAAAAGTTTAAGCCACAGCTTATGTTAGAGGGTTGGTGCCTTACGAGTCTCTGATCAGCAGAGATTTACTGGTAGCAATATTTCAATGAATAGCGAAAATTCTGCTCCAGTTTGCATTGCTTTCAAGACATAAGAGGAACTTTGGCTTAATCAGTTACAGTTCCTCAAGAGGCTCCTACAACATTGCTGCCTTTCTGTGGGTTTACCTAAGACAGTTTTATGGATGCAAACCGTTTCTTTGCATGAAAAGAGGTTGTTGCACCATTAGATCAAGGTGATCGTCCATTAAGATCCAGACCCAGCTTTAATCTGTGAAGGCCGGGGTCTGGATCTCAATGGACGATCACCTTGATTCATCGTATGGTGTAACAACCTTTCATGCAAATGAAAGGGTTTACATTTTCATAAAACAGTCTTAGGAAAATCCGCTAAGCTAACTTTTTAAAGTGAACCTGCATTCCCCAACATGAATCTGGCGAGCAAAACGGAGAAACACAGGAGATACCTGAAACCGAGCAGAGGTTTAAAGTGTGAAGATGGCATCCCTCTACATAGTCTGGTACTGAGGGCTTAAAAACTGATGGGCAAAACTAAGTGTCTGCAGCATTCATTTAGTATGCATTAATGCAGCTGCCTGAGCTCTAGCAAAAGACTTTTATCATTGTCATTAATTTCCAGAAAGAGCAGAATGCCACCTAGCTGCTAGGGATGGCCTCTCGTGACTGAATTTTGTTGCAAGATAATCGTAGAGGGTTGTCAGTCAGTAGCATAAATCTTAGTATCAGAGAGGATTTCCCTTTATTTTTAGTAAGTATCATAGGGGAGAAGGATGTGGCATGAAGCAGCTCCTTTCACAGAATAGATGCTTTTTAAAAGCTTGGTGAGTGATGACATGTCACTGCATGACTGTGCTTTTCATGTGTATCAGACAGGGAGGTGTTAGGATCTAAAATTCCTACTCGAACAATCTCCCTGGAGCTTAAACAATTATCCAGACAGAGGCATTAATCAGTTACTTCCCAATGCATTACATACGACAGTGTAAGGTTGACAATTACAAAGCAATCAGCACATTTTCCTAAACCTGAATATTTTGTCTGTTTGGCAGGAGGAGGTATAACATAAAAGATAAAAATAAGGAAAAAATGAAAGAAGTTCTCACACATGATACAAATCCTAGTATTCTTTTTATCACTATCAGCACAGGAAAACCATTTTTAAAGTTGGGCATTTTTTTCTTCATAGCTTGGCTTTTCATTCATGAGAAATTAAGACCATATTAAACCAAAGTTATTCTCTTGCAGCCAAACTTCAGTCCACAAGACTTTTGAGCTGCTTTGTGTCTAATCTTTTGTAATATATATTGCTGCCCAAAGCAACTTCATATCAAATTCTCTTAAAATAAGTATCACAATGAAGACCTCTGCCTTATAATTTCAACTACTTCACAGTATTTTTCACATAAATCAGGTACAATAAAATATTATCTGCATAAAAAGGCTTTATTATTTGATAACTGTAGAACAAATAACTGTGGAAGTTTTTTTTGTAACAACTGAGCTGATCATATATGCTGAATCTGTTCTCTTCAAATACGGGGGGGGGGGGGTTCAAGGAAAATACCTGTGGCACCATTCTTTTATAGATAAGACTAACATTAATCTACATAGGGAATCTACCATGATTTATATTGAAGGAATGTTTTTAAGTATTCGGGAGATGCCATATAAGCATTGCAAAGCCTATAATCCACATCCTGCAAGGTCTGCAATAACTTTGACAGTACAATTAGAGATGTGAGGATAATCAAGCCAGTTTTTATCTTACTAGCCAGCATAGTGCAAGATTCAGTGGGAGTCTGGAATTGAGCATCTTTCCATGTGCATAAGAAACCTGCAGTTGCTGAACCTTTTGTTGGCACAGGCTCACTGCACTCAGTACTGAACTAGCAAGTTAAAGCTATCGTGGGTAGTCTTAAGAACAATTTGCAACATCCTTTGTTTGCTGTACAGGTGAGGTTTTAGGCAGATTCTTATTGCTCTTGACGTAAATAAAAGCTACCAAGAACATAAAAATGTTTTGGAAAAGCCATATGATCTATCAGGGTGTTTCCAGGACTCCCTGAATTAATTTCAGTTTTAGCAGCCTGTAAAATTGGGAGTCCCTAGAGCCTGGCTCAGGTCTTCTGGTCTTCCAGGGAATAAAATGCATAACTTGCTGTTTTAGACCCAAAGCTTCAAATCAAGATCGGTCACCTCCTGAATGATGATTCAGGAGCAGCCTGCTTGGTGTGTTCGCTCAGAGCCAAGGGGTCCTGCATCCTGTGGGCCCCCAGCAAATTTCCACCTGACAGTCTGACACTGAATCATAGAATCAGAATAGTTTGTGTTGGAAAGGACCTCCAAAGATCATCTAATCCAACCCACCTGCAATGAGCAGGGACATAGACTAGAACAGAATAGAATCATTAAGTTTGGAAAAGATGTCTAAGATCATCAAGTCCAACCATCAACCCAACACCACCATGCCCACTACACCATGTCCTGAAGTGCCACGTGTTTTTTGAGCACCTCCAGGGATGGTGGCACCACCACTTCCCTGGGCAGCCTGTTCCAATGCCTGACAACCTGTTCAATAAAGAAATTTTTTCTAATATCCAATCTAAACCTCCCCTGGTGCAACCTGAGGCCATTTCCTCTCGTCCTATCACTAGTTACTTGACAGAAGAGACCAACACCACCTCACTACAACCCCCTTTCAGGTAGTTGCAGAGAGCGATCAGGTCTCCCCTCAGCCTCCTCTTCTCCAGACCAAACAGCCCCAGTCCCCTCAGCTGCTCCTCATAAGACTTGTGCTCCAGGCCCCTCACCAGCTTGGTTGCCCTTCTCTGGACACGCTCCAGCACCTCCGTGTCTTTCCTGCAGTGAGGGGCCCAAAACTGAACACAGGACTCAAGGTGCGGCCTCACCAGTGCCCAGTACAGGGTACGATCACCTCCGTGCTCCTGCTGGCCACACTATTTCTGATACAGGCCAGGATGCCGTTGGCCTTCTTGGCCACCTGGGCACACTGCCGGCTCATATTCAGCCGGCTGTCGACCAGCACCCCCAGGTCTTTCTCTGCCGGGCAGCTTTCCAGCCCCTCTTCCCCAAGCCTGTAGCGCTGCGTGGGGTTGTTGTGACCCAAGTGCAGGACCCGGCACTTGGCTGTGTTGAACCTCATACGATTTGTCTCAGCCCATCGATCCAGCCTGTCCAGATCCCTCTATAGAGCCTCCCTACCCTCGAGCAGATCGACCCTGCCTCCCAACTTGGTGTGGTCTGCAAGGATAGTGCTCCAGAATACACCGCAGTCCAACTGGCCGCAGAGGCGACCTCACTCCTCCTGGTCACCTGCAGTCCCTGACAGACCCAGAGGAACCAGCAATCCATGGGCCTCAGTCTTCGGGTTGAAGTTAACCCCCGGAAACCTTTTGCTCCCTGGTGGGTCCCAGTGAAGAGGTTTCCTACGCCAGCCTTTGCTCCTGCCCACACGGCTGGCCGCTCTGCTTGTAGTGTA
Source organism: Haliaeetus albicilla (assembly GCF_947461875.1). Lineage (NCBI taxonomy): Eukaryota > Metazoa > Chordata > Aves > Accipitriformes > Accipitridae > Haliaeetus > Haliaeetus albicilla. Next base: position 5,728,742 of record NC_091507.1, read on the forward strand.
CTCGGGCAGGGTGGACTCCTCTTGAAAGTGAGCTCCTCAGAGCGTATTTGAGATGCTGCACAGGCAATGCCAGAGGAAAGAGAAACGACAGAGTAGATGCAAGTTCTGCCTTACTCACAGAACTATCATGTCCTAATGTAAGTCAAAACCCCCTACGTTTTAATATATGTAGTCTATTAGAATGTAAGATTTTTGTAGCTATGTTTACCCTCTTTTTCTTTTTCCATTTGTTCCTATATCAGGTGACATCTTATGTGTAATTTTCTACATTGTCCACAAATCTGAACACCCAGATCTCACATCACTGCAATGTGAAATAAACTATTGCTGGCAAGTGATGATTCTCACTGAGCTGTGAAGGATACGGACCATATTCACTTAGTTCTCTGCAAACTTCCAGTTCGATTTCACTGAGCTGACACCTCTCTCTAAAGGCTCATATTTTCTTTTTGCCTTTTTTTTTTCTTTTTCTGACACAGTAATTTGAGGCAAGTCAGGATATCTATTTTTAAGAGCCAGGAACCTGTGACATCCAGTCCCCGAGGGGGAAATATTATTTAAATAATTCCATGTAGTCTCCTACGTCCGCTAAAAGAAAGAATAAATATAATTAGAAAAATGTAACTAATACCTTTCTCTGAATCCCCAGTGTACATCTTTTTAGCCATCTGTTCTCTCTCCTCCAGGCCCCAATCCCACATGTGCTAAACAGTAATCACAGAACCGATCAGCAAACCTGAAGTTAAGGGTATGTTATACCTCCTAGTACAGGTGGATCTCCTACATCCTAGTTTTCCAGCTCTTAAACTGTACCTTCTGTAGAGAAGGTGCCTTATTGACTAAAAAGTGCACCGTTACCAGCTTACCACTTTCAGCATTTTTTGTTCTTTCAGTACTCCCAGCAGTGAGAGAAGTACTGTTATCCTTCTTTGCACGCAGAGGAATGAGAAACAGAGTTAAATGACTTGCTCTGGGCCATACAGGGACTCTGTGACAAACTAGGATGTGAACTGTTAAATAATACTGCAGAGGAATACGCTTCCCTCTGAAGCTTAACTCCCAGTTTAAACTGACATATTCTACAACCAGGCATCAAGTTACAGCACCGATGCTTGGTAAATGATAGATTGAAAGTCAGTCTCGAAGTACCACAGCAGCACATTCTCCTTGAGCATTCCGTGTTAATAAATTGTGAATCACGTATATCCCATTAATAACCTGTTGTGAAAAACAAAACTTTTCCTTGTTAGATCAGGCAGTGCTATTACAAAAATGGTATATTGTGCTTCTCATTTTATTTTGCAGATAAACAAGACTACTTTAATTACCATGATCTGACATGCCATCTCCAGAACAGAAGGTACAGTACTGAAAGGTGTAATACATTTGCAGTACAGGGAAGGTTTATTTTAGGCATTAAATGAAATGGCATTAACATAGAGTATGAAAAATACTGCCCTATTCTTAATAGAATCTTTCTTGAAGGAACAATTGTAAAAATGGATTTCAGATTTTACTGCTTAAGTCAAAATATTAAATGATGTAATAAACTATATTTTTGGAAAATATGAAGCTTTTGCTACAAACAAGAAATAACTTTTATTATTCAGGGTGCCTTGGGTGTGTTTTAATTTCTTAGATTTTGTAATGCAAAGTTAATCCTTGCTAGACGTTGAATAAGTAGGAAATTAGCAGAGTCAAGGAGCCCTGGAAGTCAAATCTTTTCACAAAGACCACTTTTCATTTTATGATTGATGAGGGCAAAATAGCCATCGTGATCAATATGACAAGCAAACGGTAGGACAGAGTGGCAAATAAATAGGTGGAAAAGTATTTGAGGGGTGTGAATGTTTTAAGAAAGGAGATTAGAGAGATGGCACCAAAAGCCAAGGAGGGCATGATATAAAGGCCATATTCAGGCAAGAAGAAATCAGAGCAGTAGAAAAATTACCATTTTTGATACCTCAGTCAGGCAGCACAGAACAGCTGTTGCGCCTAACAGAACAAACAATTCTTGCACCTGCAGAAAGAAAAGGAATGGTAGCAACATAGCATCTTCCTGATGAAAAGAAGTATGTGTGGAAGTCCTTGAGCATATAAATTGAGATCCCTGTTAAGGTCACAGCCCAGCAACCATGGGAACAAAACAGATCTAGTGACACCAAACACCTTGTCTGAGTTACTGCCGTATACCTAACACACAACATATTTTCTCCCATATGCTTCAGCAGGAATATTTGCTTGAAAAGGTTTGTGTAAGCTGCAGCAGAGATATGGGAGCTGAAGAGAGCATCCCCCCATGCTGTGATGCTCAGCGCCGAAGCAGCCAGCAGCCTGGCCGCAGCTCCCAGGGGTTCTTGGGCCACATGGTGAGGACCAAAAATTTGGGATGTATGGATCCTGCCGTGAGGTCGAGAGGCAGCCACTATCACTGCAGAAGAGTGCTTGTGTTCAAACTGCAGGCATCTTTCTTCCTAAGTTTATGTAGTACACTCAGTGATTAAATAAAGCAAAGAGAGAATTATGCCACATGAATGACCATCTGACAGCTTTCCAGGTACAACATAAACAGTCCTGAGTGGTTATCAGAGAAATACCTGAACAGACTAACTTTATCAGCACACACAGGACTTTGCTACCTACAGAGAGCTCGCAGAGCACATGCTTAAGATACACAATCATGAACACAAGGTGAAACATCAAAAATAGCACTTCAAGGAAAGAGTACTACATTTCCCAGGACAGGCATCTGGATATTGTGGAAAATGAAATTTTGAATGAAACTGCAGCAGAAAAAAATCAAATAAAGCCTAGGTTTTACAGACAGAGAAATATACCATGTATCACAATGTATTTTTACAGGACAGGCTTCAATAGTTCCCAAGAACCAGGTCACAACCTCCATGTTGGCTGACTGAAGCTACTGCATTACTATCATCACAGATCACTTGAGCACCAAATGGATTTTAATACATTATAATGTTGGAATTAACTAGTGTTTTCTGATAAGGAGCAAGTCATCTTCTATTATCAGGCATCAAATCATTTTAGTATTTTGCTGGTATGTTCTCCTCTGGTACAATCTGCCAAAGAAAATAGTTCGCCTGCTTGTAGAATGGAAAGAAAATGTGCCTGAATAAGATGCAGATAAAAATGGATACAGAAATTAGCCCTGAAGTACTGTAGATTTCCCAAGGCCTTGTTAAGAACTCAGAGACAGTTATATTTGGCTGTAAGAGCTCAAACCCAATTTTCTTCTCAGAAAATGAGAGACCTTAAATGATGGCAAAGATATTTAAAGGAAGATCAAATTTTATTTATTTGTGATGCACACTACTGTCATCGGTGGAAGAACAGGCATGGTAGATAGTGAAAGATATATCTGTAGTATCATGTGAATCTGGAACTCAGATATGAAGTATGGACCAAATCTTTCATTTTAGCAACTGAGTTATGACTGTAGAGGCGTGCCTATATCACAGGGATTGAAGGATTTGGGGGTTTTGGGGGGGGTTACAAATTTTGCTTGCATATATATATATGGAGACTTATGGTACACACTCAAGCACATGACTTGGTGCACTTGAAGCGGTTTTCTTTTGAAACAAAGGCTGTTGCCATTCAGTAGGACACTAGCCAGGGAGCACTGTTTTAATGTGGATGCAAGGTCTTCCACTACACAGTTCTCTACAGTTTTATGGCACATGCAATGTTAGCTTGTTGGCAATCTGTTTATTATTTCATATCTGTGTTGCTTGTTGACAGAGATGCTGTTGCAGGGCTCTTTAACTATCTTTGAGCTACCAACTTATAGTCACAGGTGGACCTCTCCACTGTTATCTATTTTCAATTTCTCGGTGCTATGTCCTACTGATGGTGGATAACACTTAGCAAAAAGGACAGGAAAGTGTGCATTTAGTAGCTGTAATTGACAGAAACTACAGGTAAATTCCTTGCTGTGCAAGGAAAAAGCTGAATCTGAAGATCTAGAAAATGATCTCATCTAGAAAATACCTACAGCCTACCCATTTGTAAATGAGGACAGCAACATGTGCTTCATACTGATTCTTGTATTACAAAGACAGAAGAGGTGTGTCTTGCCCTCCTTCTCTTGGCACATTTTCTTGACTGAAATTCTCTTCTACTGCAATGATGTATTTGAAGACAGGTCCTCCTACATAATGAACCTTCCGAAGGCTAGTACCGCAGTGGTGCAAGTCAGCTACCCACACTCTCTTGTTCCAGTTTCTGAAAGAGAATTACAGCCTGTTTATCCTGAATGCACCTCTTGCAGTCTCCCTTCTGAGTCATAGTCACAGTAGCAAGACTGCCAGAGAGAGGAGCAGCACACTTGGAGCCACGGCTTCCAGAGAAGGTTGTCCCATGACAGCTGGTCAGGGACAGGGTGCAGGGATCTGGTGTGGTTGTCTACTGCTAGGTGTATGACCCTGAGGATTTCGTAGAAACGGCTCTCCGTTTCTGGAGTCAGTGGGACTTTCTCTTCAGGGTCTCTGGAAAGATCGAAGAGCAGTGGGGGATCATGCTGTGTGATGAATCCTCCATGGCAGAAGCAAACATGAGAATCGTAGCAACCATTGGAGTCTTCAGGACTGAAGTTTGGAGTGAAGAAGACGACTTTCCAGACAGATTCACCTGCAATTTACAGACACAAAACAGCTGGTGATAAAAAGACAAATTAAAAGTCCCCTAGTCTTATGAAACTCTAATTTACACCAAGGGAAATCAGTCTTTTGGTACAACCTCGCTCTGTACAGGAACCGCAATATACTGAAAGAGTAAAACAAAATTGAGCAAAACAAAAATAAGCAAAACATGACGATTTTCATGCTATGCATATTTATGAAATAATTATGATCACTTCATTCCCTTGGAAGAATTCTGATTAACTAAATCATAGAAGACTTAAAAGAACTTCGCATTTTTACATAAACAGTGCTAAGAAGATTTGCATAAATATTTACTAAGCCATTGCACTGTCTTCTGCAAGACTTATTAAAATGTACCTTTGCCCTTTGGCCGTATGCAGACACTGTTGGGCCATGTCTGCTTCTCATTTTGCTAATCAAAATAATTTCATTTTTACCTTTTTCCCTCTTCCTTCTTTTGTTGTATTAACCCATTGCCCTCTGCCACATGTTTTCATTGCAAACACCTGGAGACAGTTTCACGTTTTAGTAAATGTGATGACATGAAAAGGTATAATGGATACTAAATTCCTTTCTTAGGCCTCTAGATGTTTTTTCCAAAAATAAATAACTGGTAACAGTAGTGCAATTTTTAGGTGACATTCTGCTTTGTAAAATAGGAGCCAAAGGTCTTCATTTATAGGTTAGTCATTCTCTCTCAGCTTAATTTGCTGTGTACAGAAACTGAACTTTCTGCACTAGTGTAACTTCAGTCAGTATTTTCACTGTTTGAAAATACTAATTGTTTCCTGGATTAAGAATAAGCAGGTATCTGTTCCTGCAAGAAGCACTCTTGAACAGAAGGCACACTGGAGAATCTGAAAATACTTAACAAGAAAGGAATAAACAAAAAATGGCTGCTTTTTTCCTCAAATATCACGGAAGAGACAGGGAAGTCAGGAACAGATAGGCACTTCCATGGAAGCACACTGTCCTCCCGCAGGGAAGCATACAGTTCTCCATAAAGGGACCAGAGAATAATTAATTAGAGACAAAAATCTGTACTTTATTCTTAATAAAAGTAGGGTACTAAAGAGCTGAGGTCTATGATCTCAGACTACCTACCCACTTGAGTGTATACAGACATCAGAAATACATATTCATCAGTAATTTAAATTCCTCAGCATACTATCGTGAAAAACATTTTTTGTATCACCTCATTTTTTTTAAATACTGGGGGAAAAACTCTTTTTGGTATTTTGTTGAATTTTGTTAAGTTCACAGAAAACTTGTTAATCTAGTAACAGATTGTCACAGATTTCTGTGCACCACAGTGGTTAATATTCATTAACCAATTCATCAGTTCAACAGAATGGAAAGCACCAGAAAATGTGGGAAGGGCAGCGATGAACTGGTACATGCCATGCTGTAACTACATCACACTCAATTTTAGAGATAAAAACAGGTTTAAAGAAAGAAATGTTTCAGCAGACTAAAGAGTCACAGGCTGTAGTTCTAGTCTATAGCATGAATTTAAAGGACAGTGGGTGACCTTAAGGTTCTTTACAGCTTCTTCTATCCCACAGCATTTTTCACATTATAAGAGATTTTACCTTTAGGATCCAATTCAATGACAGAGCCTGGAGACTTCCAGTTCGCTTAGTCTGCACTTAAATCAGGGTCGGAGGGGTGATGGCTATTATACACATTAGACTAGGAGAACCCTCTGAATGCTGCTTGGAAGTCAGCAAAGGGGAAGGAGCTTTAAAGGCTGAGAGTGACTTGCTGGCACAGACAATAGGACGTGGCAGGCTTTAAAGGCTCTGGCTGTGACAGCAGCAATGGCACAGTCTTCCTGGGGAAAAGGGAAGGCAAGGCAAGGCACCACAGCATTCCTTCATACACCTTCCCAATAACATTTTGAAAGGTTGGTTTGATACTTGAATTCTTTGCTGTTTTCTCAGAAGTAAAATAAACAAAAAAAATCTAACAGTCCCCCTTAAATTTCTTTGAACTTATGCATGGAACATTTCCCAGAGCAGAAATATGCCTCTCATTTACTGAGATTTACAATTTACATTCTGGGAAGGTATGTAATTCTACACTAAGCATTCCTTCAGGCTCTTTAAAAGTGTTTAATTGGCAAGATGGTCAATGAAGAACAGAAAAAGCCAAAGGGCTTTATTAATCAGTGCACTGTGTGCCTTTGTAGACCATGCAACATTTGCCCCACCTGACAATTTGATTCAGGGCACTATAACACCTTGATAGAAGAAGAGCAGAAAAAAATATATATAGCTATTAAAATGTCAACTAAAAGAAATTCCAGTAAGGCCATGCACATGAGAACTTTGTGGTCAGGCTGTCTTACCACACATCTATCTTTGATGGTACTCTTGTGCCAAATGACATCATTGAAAAGAAATTTTCAGCCAACTTTTTTTGGTGTTTGGCACTGTAACACCAGGCCAGTTCAAGGGCTTACAGATAGCAATATAAGGTTGGGGATGCTGAATTAATGCAAGTCAGTACAAGCAGCTCATGTAGGTAAGACATGGGGAAAAGAGAGAAATAAGGAAGTGGTACCGTGATTTTTTTTTTTCCCTACAGAACAAAGAATTCTTCAGGTTTGGCTATATACAGAGCATACGGCCTGTTGCAAAATCATGTGTGGGGTTGGGGACAGGGCATGTGTGACATCACATCATGTCTGAATCACATCGCTAGTGTTTTGAAGAGCTGATGCTAGTTTATCAGCTACACAGCTATATAATGTCATGATCATACTGCACAAACCACTGAGGTCTGGGAGAGCAAAGTCTGTTACTGTGCAATGTTCATCTGTTGCACTGCAGTGATGCTTCGGCGAGGATCTGGAACTTCATGTGGTGCTGGAGGAACAGCAGTGCAGACTTTAACCACCGATTTCCTAAGCATTATAAAAACTAAAGCATATCTGTCAGTGTCTGGCTGTGGAGCAGCCGGTGTAATATACTAGGAGACATAAAGGGCTGTCAGACTTCTAATCTGTAAAGCTGATGAACTGTATAAGGCTCGATATTAAAAAGAGAGAGCTCTCTCCCAGACTCTCTCAGCTGATATAAAATCTCATTTTGTCAGAGGGTTAACTACAAGGATCAAATTAATCTCTCAGTAATTAACAATACCTTTGTTCTGCAAAGCATCTGGATAGTAAACTCTCTTTATATAAAAAGATAACTATATGTCTCTTCCTCAGTGAAGTCAGTAGTAAAATTGTCGGGGCTCCCCCACAGTCAAGTATATCAGGTCTCTTCTAAAACAGCAGGCAAGCTCTAAGCCTGCAGAACCCTTGAAGATCCTGTCCCAAGGCTTCACAGCTACTTTATTTAGCGTCCATTTTTCCTGCAATTCTCCAGCTCTCTGAATTGTCCAACAATTTCACCTATTCAGCTCTCAGAATATGTCTTTCCTTCTCATGTTAAGAAAAACAAAACCTACAGAAGTTGCACATATAAATAGTCTCAAAATAAAATAAGTTGCAATTAGTTCGAGCAAATCTGCTATGAACAACTGCTCAGAGTTCGATCTCCCTAACAGACTCCTCTTTTATTATCCTTCACCCATCTCTTTCTCCTCTCATACAGACAACTGTAGCTCCAACAGACTGGTAGCAGCCATGAGATTACGTAAAAGTATCTCAGTAAGATACATGAATATTTCCAAGATGAAGTGACACACTGGATAGGGATGTCATTTCTGTTAAAATAGCACTGTTCTTAAACAGTCATGGCTAAATGGTGTTTTCTGATAAGCAGTTCTTGAAGTGAATAGAAGCTATTGGTGTGTTATTGCTTGGACCTCACTTTTACTGAATTTAATCTATGACTAGCTTTATAGGTTTGCTGCTACTGTCATCTCCTTTGATCATGTTATTTCGTTTCTTCTTTCTGTAGAAGAACAAGTTAAACAAGTCTGTTCTTCACTGTAAATTGGGGAGCTGGCTCTCCTTGACTTCAGATGCCTTTGGGCGTCGTGTACCAATACAAATTGCCCACAGAATTTTCCTTTATCTCAAGTGTGCTCTGTAGCCGGTTGAGCTCCCACACTCTAACTCAAGCTCTTCAATGTTTGTACAGAGTAGCAGATGAAAGCTGCAACTCACTGGAAAATGACATTCTTCAGATAACTCTTGTTATTAGACTGAATCCTTTCTTCCCTCTTCCTATATCTTTAGAATCATTTAGAATTGTTAGGTTCTCTGCTAACCTTATATGAAGCAGATATCACATATGTGTATACATTCAGCTCTTCAATAATTTAACAATTCAGAAAAGGCTTCGGCTGCTAAATTGTTGTAGAACTATATATAGCACATAGAGAATACTATTTGGTTACTATAAAGAAAATACACATATTGTTTTTATAACAATGTGAATTCCTCAAAGAGATAATAAAAATCTGCTACTTGAGATCAAAAATGTGTAACTCCATTGTTCTTTCAGTGAAAATTTGTGGTTTTTTTAGATACTTGTTTTAAGTGCCTGGGTATCTTACAACGTTATATTGTTATATCAGTCAAAAGACAGCACATTATGTCCCAGTGTAGGTGGAGAGTAACTGAGTGATATTCGAAGACATAATGTTAGTTTATGAGAATCTGTTGTTGCTAGAAGAGGCTTGCATAAAGAACTGTGCAGAACATGCAGTATTTGAAGTAAAACCATAAAAAAACCCCAGTAGTAGCAGTGATTTTAAAATCTTAAGGATAGAAACTGCAGTGTTAAGTATCCTCTAAAACAGAAAGGATTGCGCATTGGTGGATATCTAATAATCATACTGAACAACTGCTGGAGTAAAAATACAAGACACAGTGAAACCATGCTTAGGCTGCTGAAGTCAAGACAGAAATCTCATGACTGACCTCATTATCTAGAGTAAGTGCTGTGGTACAAGAAGCTTCCACTGAATTCTGTTCAAAAGTGAAGATTATCTGCTGAACGGTAGCAGCTGACAAAGAATTATTTTCCTGAATTCTTCATCATCATCTTCAAAAAGAATTGACTGATCATTTACAGTGTTTTCTTTTCTTGTTGAAGAAAGTCCCAAGTGGGAAGATCTGTGGGTATAGAAACTATGCTGCTAAAAGAGGAAGTGCTATAATGCAATGTTATGCCTCATATTTGGAAATCTTACTTAACAGTAATGGAAGAATATATGTTGCCCTGGAAAAAAATTCCATCCTTAGTAATCTGATGCACATAATCCAGACACTTGCTAAAGATTTGTTTGAAGAATCTATTTACTTGCTGAATGGTCCATGTAATTTTCAGTTCATCCAAGCAGCAGTCGATGGCATGCTGAAGACAGAAGATAATGTTGGCACAAAAAAAATTACTTGTAATTTCCAACCTATATTCAAAAGTCCTTGAAAACAGAAAAGCTTTATTTTATTGCTTGTGAGAGAAATCGTATTGATTTGCCTGTACTGGTTTTCCACTGGAGTCAGTAAGAGAGACAGTTAAGAAGCGAGAGAGCAACACACTTAAGAATGTAGCAAAGCATAGCCACTTTGCCAAAGATGGCAAAAAGCAGAAAGAAACCTATTCAGAATTGTGTTTTGTCTTTTGTTCTTTCTGTCCTTCAGAAACACATTTTATTAATGGAAAAGAAATTGAGGACAATCATTACTCTCTTACATAAAGTGGATGCAATCATTCTGAGTGAAACGAACAGATCTGCAAGATTCAGATAGCAATTTTCCTGATACTGAGCAAACGTACGAGACAAAGATGCAAAAGAAGTCCTAAGCAACTTCTGCAAATATTTTCAGACAAGTTTGAACCAACCAAAACCACCCCCAAGAATTTGTTTATAAATTATTTTCTCCAGACATTTTTCAAATTTTGGATGTCAAAAAAACCCTTGACACACTGAATGCTAATGAACTATTCCAAATCATTAATCTGAAAACTGATAGCATGTTTAACCTTTAAATAGCAAGAAGTGCATCTAAAAACAAAGAAATAACTATGCAAAGTTACTTTAAAAGTGAAAAGTAGAAATTTTGTAAATGTGGTAGCCTGGAGTTCCATGCACTGCCAAAGAATACTGAATATTAATTTATTTTATTTTAAAAAGTTGAGGACAAAGATGAGTTATGCTTCCTTGCGGGTGTTTCAGATAGTTAATTTTTTTTTTTTTTTTGTCTTTTAAAAAGCTACTAGGATACTTAGGAAATCTGAAAAAACCTCTTTTGTTTTATTTTGAATATTGAATCAGTTAACCATAAATGACAACATAGCAAAGGGATTCCTTTTGTCAGAGTAAAAAAACTGAGTTAAAGAAAGCAACCATTTCTAAGTGATATGGTGCAAATATCTCAGTATCAGCCAGTCCTAAATATAAAAAAAAATTTCTGAATGACTTAATTTTGTGTTTATTGTAAAGATTATAGTATGTGTAGTTTAGTATCTGAAGTATATGACAATAGTTTTTGTCCCACTGTTAGAAAATGCATGTCTTTTTGGCAGAATCCGAAACTAGCAAAACATTACAAATGGTGTTAAATTTTGGGGTGAATAGCTGCAAGTAAATAGGACTTTGCATCCTTTGTTTTTATTAGAAAGAAAAGTTGGAAAAATTGTGCAGGTATTAAGCCAATTAGAACTACAAAAAGGATATTATCTGATAGCTTGGAGGTATGCTAACATCCAGCATTTAGGATGGAAGTTGAGTTTTGAGGTGCATAGAAAAGTTTAAACTTATTTCATTAGGGTTCTTATGAGCCTATCATTTGGAACCAATACATTTAAGGAAATGGAAAGCAGAAGTTTACTGAAGGTCTGCGATGCAGAATAATGTGATTAATGAGTATATGTTCAAACAATGCAAAAATCCCTCAAAATCCTGAATTAAACCTAAACACCAAAAGGACGTATCACAGGATGTTCTTTTAAAGATGATCAGCAGGGACTTTTATAAAATTTAGTCCTAAGAAAATTTGTAGAAGTCTATTTTCTGTTTTCACATGGACCTGCTCAAGGTTAAGGTATTTCAGAGAAATCCAGCAGTCTGCTATTTTGGACCTCTATGCAAAAACCAAACTTCATTTCACAGTTCTCCAGTCAGCATGAATACTTGAGTTTGAAGAGAAGGGTTTTAGAAAAGCAATGGGAAGATTTTCTTGTCTTGGTGGCATGCAAGATGGATGCAGAGATCTTCAGCTATTCTCCAGATGACAGTAAGTGATGGAAAAGGGAAAGAACCTTGACTCTCTCCTCCTAATTTCCAGCTTAAGGAATGCATGCGTGTGACACAGTAAAAAAACAGGCTTTACCCTTTTGAAGTGCTATAACTTGCTAAAATCTCCTTTCTACTAAAAACAAGAACAGAGAAGGGTCTCCTGCGGCTATAGATGAGATTAATACATTTTAACTGTTCTTATATAGGACTTATATGGAGAGGTCAGCATCGTTATGATCAAAGATTATTTCAGGTCTGTCAATTAATACAAAATAATTTTGGCTAGTAAACTGTTCAGTCATGCATGAAGTAATCCAAATAATCACATTGCGGGGGGGAGCCTCTTTGGTTGGTTGGTTGTTTTTCTGTTTCTTTTTAATAAGGAATGATTCATTGGATTGGTGTACAGGAGGTTTGGCTTGTGCCTTCCATGCTGCAGCCATTCCTGCCTCTTAGTTTGCAATCTAAATCAGGAGAAAGGGAAGTACAAATAAGACAAAAAACAGAAAGAAAAAGAAGAGAAGGTCTCTATTCCACTTCAACTTAAACAACTGAACTAGGAAGTTGGGTTTATGTTCTTCCTATGATTAGGAATAGGGTAAATATTTTTTTAAAAGGACAGGATTTAATTTTATTTTTTTTCCTTCCCTTTATTTCTCTCTCTCCCAACGTAGGGGACCACTGGTAGGGCATGGAGCACTGCAAGTCCCAGGGTATAAATAGCTCTGCCTGAGCCTAACAATAACTCGGTTGCCACTGTCACAGAGCAGAGCAGAGGCAAGAACACACTAACAGTATTTGTCAGGGGAAACACTTTGCTACCTAGGTATTGTTAGCAGAAATGTCTATCAGTTGATGAGGTCAATTTTCTTGAGCTTGATATAAACAGTCTTGTGGGGGCTGTTCAAGCTAAAAAATGCGCTTCTCGCCTTTGGCAGTTATATTATTTCACACTTAACAAATAATATGCCCATACTGTGTCACCCAAATTCAGCTGCAGCTGCTCTGAGGATCAAGATAGCAAATTTAAATGCCCAATGAGATGGTTTAGGTAAATGACACTTGATGCTTGTTCTGCTTCCTCCAGCTGTTGCGATTGAAACACTGAACACAAACGAGGGATTTTGGAGACAACTTGGGATTTTTGGAGGCTTTTCTTGATTGTGATACCTCCATGAAATGGGCAAGATCAGGTAGAGAGAGAGGAAAAAAAAACCCATGAGGGCAAACAAAGAGTGAAGGTGATGCTCATAAAGCAAGTTAGGAAGCAGGGGAAACAAAATATCTTCCAATAATCAAGTAGATGAAAAGATTGTAATGGACTTCAGCAAGAAACAGTAACAAGTGACTCAGATGTTTCATGCAGTGCAAAAAGGTATGTCTTCTTGATATTATCAAAGATGAAAACCAGGAGCAAAGAAAGAAGCCAAAAAGATCTTAAACTCCCCTCCCCCCAAAAAACCCAATCAAACCCCACTTGTAAGGTAAGAGACTTCTCTAGAGAGAACAATGGAAGTAAAGGAACTTGTGAGACTAAAAAACGAGAAGGCAAGTGACAGGAAAACCCTCATGAGGGTCAGAGTTTATTACAGCTTCTGCAGTTGCAGAAGGGAAAGACTCACACAAGTGTTTGATCAATTAAGAGAACCAAAAGGAGATTCACTATCAGTGAGACTAGAAGCTCAGAAGTGGGGAGGGAAAAGGGAATAAACAGATGGGAAAAGGATGAGAACTGAATAAAAGGACACAGTTCAGAGAGGAGAAAGGGGCTGCTCTTTGTCCAACAAAAAAGTGCTGTAAGTAGCCTGAAGACTCATGAGTTATTACTGAAGGAAAAGTGAATTTTCTCCTGTGACCTACATATTGTGAATTAGATACTTGATGCTATTTAAGTCTTTGATGGGATTGTGTAGCTGAACCAGTGGAGAACAGACATAAATCCACATTACGCTGACACTTCAGTGTTTTTCCCGCAGTGTTTTTCTGCAAAACCAGAAAAGTGGTCTGCAGCACTTGCCTTCTACTGTTGAGGAAATCGCAAGAAAAAACTTTGCTGTAGACTATAACATGCAAATGTGTAAATATCAGTAAAAGATATGTCTGTGTATGGATACTTGTTCCTTACTGTTACAAGTTTCTGTACAATTTCTCTGATAGATTACTTTGCTGCTGTGTGTTGCTATTAAGACAAAGGCTAGTGACAAGGAATGAGGTTTAATGAGACTTAAGGAAGTTTATAAAGTGATTTTGGGGAAGGACACCTATACCTCCACATTAAGAGCTGCCCCAACCACCACCAACACCTGTAAGAAAGAATAAAAAGATTCTCATAGAGCTGATAGCTAACAGACAAGGTAAATGACTGTTTAAGTCTTGTGTTAAAAAGAAAATTGAACAAGCTAAGCAAGTGGCACTTTCTTAATTAGATTTTAAAGATCTTTATGCCAGTGTAACTCAAATCAGGATCTGCATCTCATCCATGTTTTTCTTTTCTGACCATTCTTGTCAGTTCTTTCATGACATTGATGCATGGATAAAATGCCGCTCTGTACTACAAAATGAATTCACTCTTTATATTTTACTACACAGTCTAACCTGGCTATCTTATTTATTGCATATTTGTAGACAGGCCCTTATTTGAACTTCTGCTGATTTCAAAGAAAAGTGACACTAATTAAATGACATGGTCCTAAAATTCCCAGTCAACTTCAAAAGACTCCCATAGTGTCATTCCTGACACTTATCAAAATAATAATTTTTTTTTTTACATTGTGAAAAAGGTGGCAAGGCATTTCTAATTTTAAATTGAAGGTATTGAGTAGGATTTATTTGTCATCGCTATGCTGACACTTAGTATGCAATCTGACAATCTGGTCACCTCACCTAATTTTGGATCACTGCAATGTGGAGGTCTTTATGTAAGCTAGTTACCAGCCTATACTGATCTGCTTCTTACTTTTGTTAGAAGTCTGCTTTAGGGTGAGAAGAATTCTGCTTGTTTCTCTTTTGATGACAGTGATCAGCTCAGGCTAGCTCAGCTGTAGGTGTTTGCACTGTAGACATCTACAAGTTGTCACCACCATCCTCAGAATTTGCTAAAAATCTGGTGTCAAGAGCCTTGAAGGCACCAAAGAGCCTCACTGGACCTGCCCAGACCTAGGGCAGACCCCATCCTCACACCCTGCCCATGGACCAGGATTCCCATTTCAGCTCAGCCCGAGGCCATCAGTCCCTGCCGGAGCAGTGCTGCAGGAGAGCCAGTTCCCAGCCCTGTCTCTGATGGCCCTAGGTTGTAGCCTTTCCTCCAGCTCTGTCTCTGCTCCTGCTCCTGACTGGACTCCCGGGATGGACTTTGAACCTGAACCACCACTTTGCCTAGCCTGGAACTATTGGTGGACCCTGTTATCAGCACCTAGCTCTGCTCTCTCTGCTTGGGTGCTGGAAGACGTTGCTTCATCAATAAAGGCACTGCCAGGGCTGGGGTCACTTACAGTTCTGTTGAAGTCACTTTTAGAGTGAAGTGTCACCCCAAGTTAGAGAGTTGAACTTCTTGTCTCTCCAGCATTCTCTAGTCCATCTTCAATTTTGCTTTCTAAGATCAAATATCACTGGGGGTGCTGCTTATGGAAGATCCCACAGTGTTCACAGATAGTGGGTTAAACATCTCCTCCTCTCAAGTATATGTAAAACCTACATATTTAACTGATGTAACCAGGAAATACAGAGAGGTTTGCCTTCCTTGTTCATATACGTTACATCTGTATACTTTTTTTAGTAAGTCTTACTCATCCTTAATGATCATTCTGTGACCTTTGAAATATAGTCACTAGCTACAGTACATCTGCATCGACTCTGCTTGTGCGATGCCAGTGTCTTTCTCATATTAATGTATGCAGTCTCCTCTGTTCCAATTGTAGCAAATAAGAACAAAAACTCATTTCAGATATTTCAAATGAATTTTCTTTTTGTCATCTAATTCATCCCCCTGCCACTGCACAATTGTTCCCTACAATGTATTTTTTAAGAGCTCTCTTGATGGATGGTGTCTTCTATTGTAACTTTTGTGCTACTATCATTCATTTCCTTTACTGCGGAAGACAAAGACATTTTATTGGCACACTCCTTTCACTTAGTGTTTTATCTACTAACTTTTTCAAATACATATCCTTCACGAACTTTTGCTGGAGTTTAATTATCTTAAATAAAGATTTTGGTGCAGATGATTGTCTCAGAGTTCATTTGGGTTGCCTCGTTCCTCAATTACCTGTTGCATTTCCTACACCTTTTGTAGAGTTGTGGTACACTGAAGTAAATGTTAAAATCCCTGTGAATTTCCTGAGAGCATGATTTCATCTTGTTTTCCTTCAGTTCAACAATGTATTTCTACCTTAGCTTAAGAATACAAATAATAACCTTGTGCTTAAATTTAGTAAAGTACAATGTAATCTGTGACTGAAGCTGCTGTGTGCTCAACTAATTGTTTAGGCAAGGAATGTATGTTCCTCAATTCCCATCAAATCTCCTACTTCAAACTATTTGAGAAAAAAAATTGAGTAAATTATTTTTTCAGTGATCTGTGCTGTTGCTTAACAAAACAGTAAAAACTCTTTTCTTTCTTTGCTACACTGATACTGATGGATACACTGTGAGTGATATATCTAAGGCTGTCTCAAGGTCTTTAGGAAGAAGAAACCTGAATCAAGTTCTGCCAAGTCTAAGGGAAGTGTCCTGTTCAGGACAACTCTACCTTGTAGAAAAATCAGTGTTCGGGATTCAGAACTTACGTCCCTGAAGATTAAACTCACGTCTGCTTAGCAACATCTTCTAACTCCAAGCATAAATTCCTCAGTTAGTGAACATCCCATCAGTAAAATCTTGCTGCCTTTTCTTCTTCTGGCATATACATGGATATGTATACATGACATACTACCTAGTATATCCAGGTGGTTTTGATCTATGTGGTGCATGGACCTGGGTGCAGTATTTGAACAAAGCCCTTCCCACCTCTTGGGCCTGCCAGAAAGATTTAGCAGCATA
Organism: Haliaeetus albicilla; assembly: GCF_947461875.1. Classification (NCBI taxonomy): domain Eukaryota; kingdom Metazoa; phylum Chordata; class Aves; order Accipitriformes; family Accipitridae; genus Haliaeetus; species Haliaeetus albicilla. The sequence goes on from NC_091507.1 coordinate 5,745,649, forward strand.
GAATAGTCCTACACAACGTCCAAAGTGCTCAGCTGAGATGTAATCAGCCATGGAGTGAGTTTATCTCAAACTAGAAGCAAGCAGCAATGGAGCTGGGAAACTCCGGCCATTGTATCTCATTCTCTGCATTGTATCTCCTTACACTTTTATGTGTAAAAAAGACAAAATTGCTAGGACTTCAGGCAGTGTCTGATTTCTCTCCTAGAAATTACTACAATCCAGATTCTAACTTAAAACTTCTAGTTGACCATTTTAATTGGCCACAAAGGGTGGGGGTTTTTTGAGTTTTTCCCCATGATACATGAGCGGCAAAATGAATTCTTGGTTTTTTTTTTCTCTCCAGTCTCTGAAGCACAGTTGAAGGAAGGTAGGTAGACCACTGCTGTGAATGAGACAATGTTTGTTCTCTTTGGCTTGATCTCCTATTTTTAACTAACTGTATAATTCAATGTAGTAATTCCAGCATGCCTCAATGTATCTTTGAAGAGGGCACTTATGTGACAAACCTAATCCAACTTTTATTATTATTTATTGTTGCACTATGAGGTCCAGGCTCTGTTACACAAGACAGTTACAAAGATGAGTTAAACAAAGACAGCCTCATCCTTGAGCATGAAATCCTACATCTTTTTACTGGTCTAAGAGCATGTTCCCATACATTATGGTTTACTTTAAGGACTTCAACCCATTATTTTAGGAAGTAATATAAATAAATATAATATAAACCAGCTTGCAGCCTAAAGTAATTTAGTTACACATTGTGCTTCCTCAAAACTACTGAAAGTGCTTTTGGCATTACATGACAAGACATAGATTTTATATATGCCCTCCCTCCTTACTGCAGTTAAGTCATGACAGCACTCAAAGGATATTGTGAAATGCAAACATCTGCATACTGGTAGTTGCTTTTTGGCTTTTGAAGCCTACATTCAATTTTTAATTCATAGTTCTGCAAACTCAGTCTTCATTTCTCGATTTTAGCTGGTTTCTTTGTCAAAATACTCCTTAAAGATCTGTGACAATAGTAACAGAAACAGGAAACACCAGGAAATGTTTTTCTACTGTATTCACTACCGTGGCTCCTTCTTCTATGCATTTTTATGCTATTCTCCACAATGCAAGTTACCATACACATATTCCTCATCTGTTGCAATGGAAAAGAAAATTGATTACATAAATGATTTTCAGTTGTAAAACAGGTTTGTTTTAGCATTCAGAAGTGGCTTGCAGTAATCCACTCTGCTTCATACTATAGTGGATTGCACACTGTCAGATGTTTACCACAACCTCAATCTAGTGATTAATTAAAACATACAAATTCAGCAATGTTTACATGGTTGCTAAACCTTCTTGTACACTTCCAAAGATGTCTCTAACTGGCTGGCATTCACACTGAACATGCCCAGGCTTAAACTCTGTTTCTTTACTAATACTGAGTCAGTATTCCTAACCAAGGTCTTGGCACTTAGGCTGTGTAGACATAAAAAGGAACCTGAAATTCAGTTAGGATTAGAGATTAGGAAATCTCCCAATCAAACTGCATTCAAATGAAAGTCAGGCCAGTCAGATGGACTTGGTAAACAATCTTCCTATCACCCAGATCCTCACCTTCACTTTGAAAGGTTTTCCTGTCTTGTTGAATCTCACAGGTCTGTCTAGTTTTAACTTCAGAGCTTTGGATCACTACTTTCTTCTTGTCTGTCTAACACAAAAAGACCAAAAACTTAAATCTAGAAGAGGTTGTCTGCTTCCACAACCATCTCCCCATCAACAGAACAAAATTTGTCAGAGGATGAAAAAGATGCCCCTATACAGACATATTACACAGCCATGTAGATCCTCGGATGACCAAGAATGCAGGTAGTTTAAGCCTTCCTAAAGGTGCTCCTCTACCTGCCTGAGACACAACGTGTTCTCATACACCTTGTCCAAATATGTAGCAACTGAAATAATAGAAAATCTAACAATGAGTAGTGGTAAGGATATATCTGAGGGCAATTTAGTCCACAAAGTGAACAAATTGCTTGAAATTGGTTAGGAAAGACGACGTATAATTGTCACGGGAACTTCCTCTTGTGTGTCTAGGCAGAGACTGCATTGACAGGCTCAGCCAAGTACTGAGGTTCACATGTCGATGAGGTACAAACCTGTTGCTGAACCTTCCATGCCGTGGCAATAACACAGATTTATTAAGCTTGACAACATGAAGAAATACTTAGTGGGGAACACTCGGGCTGTTGTGCCTGTAGACACTGTCCTTGTTAGTGGTAATCATTTGCCAACATCTTAAGTTTGAGGAGTACCCACTAATGGAATAATCCTTTGCAGCATTCAAACATACTTAATTTTCTCACTTGATTATGAGATAATGATTTATAAACTTTTTCACATTTAAGCTGCATTACAGAGACACAGTAATATGTTGACTTTTGCATATTTTCTATCTTCAAAATACGAACACTTCTCATGGTTATTTATAATTGGATTAAATGCTTTCAAAGATACATACTCAAAAATTTTTTGTATTTTAAAAAGCTGGATTTTTTTCTTCCTTTTAGCTTTAGGAAACTCTGGATGCCTTAACAAAAGAGACATGAAAAATGTAATGCATTATGTGTCCTCCAATAGTTTAAGACCACATAAAAAGCTCTGAAATCAACAGAAAGGCCACTGTTTGTACTGGGATGTGAGCTTTTCTCAGGCTGAGGACATTTATGGTGATTATTGAATAATTCTGGTTGTGTTGTCTTTTCAATGTACTGATCACAATGTACATTTAGAAGCAACTACACAGTACAGAGTGCACATCATCCACAGATGCACACTGGCCTCCAGCATAATATTGTCCAAGTGCACCCACCCTCCAAGCATCCACTGTTTTCTTCTATAATTATTTCTTCTGCCTTTCATGGCACTGTTTTTATGGCATACTGAGAAGTCACCTTGCTCGTGACAGTCAGGTTTCCAGGGAATTTCTCTAATAAACAAATACTTTATTTTCTAGGAGTAATAGGATGTTACAGGCTGTGGCACACAGAATACTCAATGTAGGTTGAGCATGCATTAACTACTTCCCTTGAAGAACATTGCCTAAGACAACATATGCCATTTGAATCCAATTTTAAAATTAGGATGAATCAGCGCTATGTTCTGAATGTAACATGTAGAATGCTGCAGGCTCAAATCCAACACTGAACTAAAGATATTTTTGGAAGTGTAATGCTCCAGAAATTGTTAAAGACCCACTTTTTATGTTACTTGGTAAGCTGAAATTAATTTTTGAAAGTTGCAGTGCATTTTTACCTACTTTTTAATGTAGTTGTTGTTATTTATATTTGTTTTGACTACTGCTAAATTTATAAATAGATAAAAAATTATCAGACAGTTGTTCTAACTCAGACATTTTTTTCTATTTAAGTGTTAGCTGTGGAGTATACAGAAAAAAAAGTCTGTAGATTTTTCTTTTCTACTGTCACAAGTGCATGACACAATATCTGACAGCAAGCCATTCAAGCTGAAGTTTAAATAATACTGAATTAGCTACTTTAAATGTCTTTGCCTTTATACGATCACTGAAACTTGTCAACCTTTCCCTGTTCACTAAGAACATTACTAATTTAGGTCAGGATATCTTGGATTCAATAGACCAGTATGTTATGGTTGCTATTTTTATATGAAGAAAAAGCACTATGATATGATCACTGAAAGTCTGTGTGTATAATGACAATGTCAAAGGACATTTACCATGGTCTTTCACTGGGGGAATGGCTCTCTCAGACAAAAGTGTTCCTACCTCAATTTTACTATGACTAAAGAAGTCTATTCTTTCTAGCTATAAAGCAAAAATTTTTGTGACAATAGGCAAATCTTACTCCTTCAAATGTTTATCCTTTCTTTCTTATCCTTTCCCATCTGTTCTTTTCTGAGAAAAGATATGAGGTTGGTACGATAAGATTTGATTAAAAAAAGATATTTCTTTGTAAGAAAACAAAATTTTTCCTTGACAGCAGTTATAGTCACATGGTAGTTTTATCTCTCCCTTTGAAGATGCTGTGCAAAAGAAGAAAGTCCTGGATCAAACTTCTATTAAATTTACCTTCCTTTGTATTGTTAAGCAATGAAAGCAAGTAACTAACTGCTGGCATTCTCAGAGTTGATGTGAATCCTTACTAATCTGTAACAGCATTCTAAGTCCTTTGTTCACCACAGAGAAGGCAAGTAAACCATAAATGGAAAAAGCTCCTCAGGGAAGCAAGGAAAAGAATAGAAAAAACCTAGGCAAGGGTATGGGTTCTGCCAGTGAGTCTACTGGGTATGACAAGCACATCCCACAGTTTACATATGAAGCTACCATAGCATTCATTCACCATACGGCAAAGAACACAATGAAAAAAATTGTTCTCCTTTTACTAAGAGAGTCATGAGAAAGAGGGTGGAAACATACTTATGAGGCTTCAGAGAATGTATGAAGTGAAATTTCTTGTTTATGTTAAGAAAGTAGAAGCAGTATTAAGAGATGTCTTTAAAATACCAAATATTTAAAGATATCTCTAATATTTTCTACTTCACAGAAAACAGAACTGCTAATTTATTTTGTGGATGTCTGAATGATTATGTTTCTTAAATGCTCCAAGAGGACTGAACAATAAAGGGTTGGCATTTTCAAATAAAGGTGTATTGTCGCCACTAACAATCCAAAATATCTGTCATGTACAAATTAATGCATGTCCATTTGCTAGTGACAACTGCTAGCCTCACCTACTCTCACACTGAGAACTTGACCATAGAAAAATTAAGCTGGTTCTGTAGAGCTTCATAGAGGTTTCCCAGTTTTTGCTACCTGCCTAGACTCTGTCTCCTGCACTTTCTCTCTCAGGACAATATTTTGTTCACAAGTTAGCATTCTTTAAGCATATGAATTCAGTTTACAGTTTTTAACTATTGAGACTCAATGTGACATTACCAAAAATGAAGCTAAGAATAGCATTGTAAATAATGCAAGCCATCTTAATTAATCAGGTAACACTTATTACCTTTTAGAGAGTGCATATCATAATCCCTTCGAGAGGTAAGGAAAAGTGCAAGGTATTCCTCTTCTTACTTTCATTTCTTCAGAAACAGATCTCATTATAATTCCATTTCACAAGAAAGGCTGTAGCTGTCCAAACCAGAAGTTGTTACAAAACGGCCCTTCTGAGCAGATTTTTCCTGCTTTGTCCTCTCTTTATTATGACTCCAATGTCTTTAGTGAAACTACACCTGGAGGAACCTCTTAAAAAACCTCACTATTCTGTAAATTTATCCTACATATCCAGTCTGAAAACTGCAAAAGAGAAAATATTCCTCTCTCCTTCTCTTTTTGTTTGTTTTTAACCTGTAACAGCTGAAACTGCAGAAAAGGCTAAATGCATGACTGGGAAGATCGCATCATCACTAGCCAAAGAACAAAATATGTCTCATGAAATACTGCAGACAGTTGGATGCTGGAGGACATTGCAACAGCCAGGAGTCAGAATAGCTCTGAACTCTGTGAGAATATAGAAAGAAGCCCTGGCTGGTGAATTTGACTGAACTACTTTCAGTAATTGCAGTAGATCACAACATACAGCAAACTCAGAATAAGCACTAATTGAAATGTATCCTATTTGTTAAGTCAGGCAAAGTGCAATATTTCTCTTTAGAGTTTTTCAGTGAACTTCTACTGTCCTTAAAAGTCATTATATTTGCATAATAAGCTAGTTTGGTTCTATTGTCTGGTGTGCTTCAATTTAACTTGCCTTTGCAAGTCTCTTTTTCTTTTGTTTACTGAATGACACTCACCACTGAATAATGAAATCCATCTTGAAATAGAAAAGGTGAAGTGCTGCCAGTAAAGTCATTCTAGCATTTATCAGAAACATTAGTATATTTTTATTAGAAGTACCAAAATACTGTGAAGATTATTATTTCTTTGTAGTACAGACTGCATTGCATTACATTTCTCAATGTTTATTACACAGGATTACAAGACGTTTCCTCATCAAATGAAAATTTTGAACACAATCAGAGGAGTCTGAAAGATGCAGTAGTTCCATTCAACTGTAGATTTGCTCTGTATTTGATGAATTCTCTCCTCATAATTAAGTTGTCATAGCAATGCATTTTTAATAGTACTGATTCATATGCCAGTAATGTTCTGGAAACAGAGCTCTTGATAGTTTTTCAGTAATCAGTTATGCTGAATTGTAACTATAGCAAATACACAAGTACTGGTCTACTTGCACTAGCAGAACACGTGATCAGACTTAAAATAGGCCAAAGCATCATCTGACACACACAACCAACAGAAAGCTACATAAAACTTTGGGTGGCTCAGCTCAAGAAAGTAAAGGCAGATCCCACACCTCCTTTGTTTTAAATGTAAATGTTTAATAATTAAAAAACCCTAAATTATTACACCTTACTAGGCAGAAAGAAAAGTTTTGGGTTTTCTTCCAAATGTGTTGCTTTCATATATTGGTACTTAAACAGTACACCAGGCAGCCCTGGAGAATAAGCATTAATAATGGGAAATCACAGTACTTTGCTGACACTGTTTTAGCATGTCTTCCTCTCTGTATTTTTAACAGATCAATTAAATTACACGTATTTATGAGGTTTCAAAATAACAGGAAATCATACTCCAAGGACCAGGACTGTATGTCTTGGCTGTCTCCAAGGCACTGATAGCAAGTGTCAGCACGCACAAGTCTGTGAGAGCAAGACATGAATCATAAGCAAAGAAAATTGCCTGATATTTCATTCCTTTTTTAATTCAGAATGTGAAGAATAACGTGCATTATTTTTTAGTATCAGGCAAAATGTACCTGAATCAGAGAGATGAAGAAAAAAAATGGTGTTAGCTTACTGTGGCTGAGAAAGAGAAGGGAAGTAGAAAAGAGACTCTTTTCCTCATGTCTCTCTAGAAAGGATAAGGCTCAAATTTTGAAGTGTTGGTTGAGAAGAGCACTGCATGGCACGTCCTCTAAATGCTCCTTCAAAGGGCTGATGAAAGGGAAAGTATATTGTGTATGCAATAACTGACCTAAGTAATACATCTCAATGAAGATGTGTATTGATTTGGTTATGAGGAATGCTTAGCCTCTAAATATATAAATGTAAAATGGTAATTGTTCACACTGAAGTTTCTGACCTTCTGTGAATGATGCGAGAAACACACCTGCTTAAGTCAGACTCAGAAGCTTGCAAGCAAAGGAAAGGTGTGCATGTACTATAAATTTGACAGACACTAAATTTACCTGTTTCATAGATATAGCCTAAGAGTCAGAAAAAGGGGTTTCGGACTGAAGCACAGTGGAAATCTAACAATGGCAAAGATAAAGTTACTAAGGGAACTGTGGAGTGATGGAGGCAACAAGGGACCAAATGGCTAAGCAGAACTTTTGCTTCCCTCTCACTTCCTGGTATACGCATTTATCCTTAGGATCAAAGCTAATCCTACACTTTGAGTGTCTAGGTAAAAAAGTGAATATGTAAGCTGAAGCTGACATACAAACTAAGACTTCCCACAAAACAAATAGAGTAAGAAATATGAGAATATATGCATTATTAAGTGCATACATGCAATATATGGACCTTTACCCTTTATTTAGAATGGATTGTACTTTAGTTAATAAATAAATAACATTTTCCTTAACAGTTGTAAGCTTTCCTCTTCTATGAATTTCTGGCTGTTGCTGCTTTGTTCTTCAAAAAGTGCATCTTTAAAATTCATAGAAATTACATGTTTAATGCAGGGATCAGCAGTCTATAATGTAGTCTCAGACTAGTTGGACAATTGGGTCCTTCTAATAAGGGCCCATCACCAGAGCAGTGCAGAAGATGCTGAACATGGCTGGGGTTATTCATTTCATACTATCACGGTTTCTTCCGCTAACCCTCAGGTCTAGTGGGAGGCAGCGCTGGTCAGCATTTGGCCCATACGTACAGGCATAATCTGCAGGTAATATGTTATTACACAGTTCCAAAGTAGCTGTTAGTCAACCTTGTTAACTATCTGGGGAACACAGACCAAGAACAACACAGGTCTTTCCTGGTCTAAAAGATCATTTACAGTACACAGAAAGAGACAACTGTTCCTTGATGACATTTTTTTCAAGAATTTCCTGATTCTTCTTAGATAAGGAATATCACCTCTTCAGGACTATCCCTAAGAATATTAAGTATGTGCTTCTGGCAGTCCTCTGTGAATTAAGTGCTATTCACCTGAGTACAGTCATTGCCAAGGTGAAACTAAAAGATGAGAGATCCTACAGTCATTTCTGGATACTGGAAAATGTGCATGCTCATGAAGGAACGTGGTACTTATTTAGGCCATAAAGCATATTTGACATGGAATACATGTAGAGTTAGGAATGGTGATCAGTCTGTACCCAAACCCTGAGGACTTACAGCCTTGTACTGATAATAGTAGCATGCTGAGGTGACATGAAAGTTGCACAATTTTCCAGCTTTCTAGTCTGTCTTTAATGAACATGGCCTCATTCACTTTCCTGGATCTATTCCTAAGTATAGGGAATGAACTGTTGCTATAGGATACTTCTAATTTAGTTCTTTGCTGCTAGGCAAAAGCTCTGCAACATTTTGAATTAAGTGTTTGAAATAATCGCTTCTCCACGAAAAAAAAAAGCACATTGCATTATATTTCTGCTTTACTTGTGTTCATTTTCCCATACTAAAATATCACTTAATGATAGCAGATATAGTGACTATGGATGGACCCTGAGATTAGCTGTGAAGAGTGAACTGTGGTGGGAGGCTAGAAGACAATACTCTAACTAGTAATATAATGCACTTTAAACTTAATTGGTTGCTTTATATAGAGCTGCTGAGATATCAGAAGAAAAAACAACATACTTGTTTTTCCACATGAATACCCACAGCAACGCAGATAGCATCAGGTGTGTACATCTGTAATGCAAGTATATTTATACAATAACAACACATGGGAGAGAGATAAACAGGGGCAAACTTTCAGCTGACTGCAACAAATAACTTTATAAATATGATTGAATTGTCTACATGGAAAAGGCACTTTTGAAGATCTGAGACTGGACAAGGAAGAAAGAAGAAAGCGTTGAGCACTCCCAGGGGATTGGTACAAAAGAGACTAAGAGGAATATCCGGCTATTGCCTACTCTCAGACTACAATGTAGGCTGACAAGGTAGTATATCAAAACCCCTTTGTGCTGGTTTTGGCGGGGATAGAGTTATTTTTTTTCATAGTAGCTAGTATGGGGCTATGTTTTAGAATTGTGCTGAAAACAGTGTTGATAATACAGAGGTGTTTTCATTACTGCTGAGCAGTGCTTACATAGTCAAGGCCTTTTCTGCTTCAGCTGACCCCAACTGACCAAAGGAATATCCCAGACCATATGACATCATGATCAGCCAATAAAGCTGGGGGAAGAAGAAGGAAGGGGGGAACGTTCAGAGTGATGGCGTTTGCCTTCCCAAGTCATCATTACCCATGGCGAAGCCCTGCTTTCCTGGAGATGGCTGAACACCTGCCTGCCCTTGGGAAGTGGGGAATGAATTCCTTTGTTTGCTTTGCTTGCGTGCGTGGCTTTTGCTTTCCCTATGAAACTGTCTTCATCTCAACCCCTGAGTTTTCTCACTTTTACTCCTCCAATTCTCTCCCCCATCCCACAGGGAGGGAGGGAGGGAGCAGCTGTGTGGGGCTTAGTTGCCGGCTCATGTTAAACCATGACAACCTTCCATACAAAAACAGGCCTGTGTTATGAAAATGTTATTGCCCAGTTCTGAGTGGGCTTTCTCTTTTGATTGCCTTGGAGAAAGGATAAAGTGAGAATCACAGTCTACATTGTTGCCCCTCAAATAGATGCAATTGACTAATCCCTCCTCATAGCTCCCCATCATTTCCACTAAACTCCCCTTCAGTGAACAACAAAGCTGACCCTTTCCTCAGACAAGGGGTATGTCATCTTGTAAAGGTGTATGTTTGAGAAAAAGAGTTTCTCTGCCTGCCTGGAGCTCTGTCTGCTCCTCATCATGACGCAGAGTAATTTCATCCAACCTCAGATACAAAATGGTACTAGATAACCACGTCTTCCAATTGCCTGGCTCTTCCTTATGACTATCAAATGCAAGATATATAGGCAAAGTAGTGGTAAATAAATGTTGTATGTAACATTTTCCCTTTTCCTAGTTTAAAGTCCAAGACAGGTAAAGAGTCAGCCTACAAATGACCAAGATAAAGTTTCCAACTCATTTTAAGTTTGCACATTAACTACTAACTAAGCAAGTCCTTTCCCAAGGTATTTAAACCAAAAAATGCTACACCAAAGCTTGTCTTGGTTCATCATCTTGAAGCTGTAGCACAAGTCGTCACTTTGAGTGTCAACTGAGATGAGACAAATGTGTGTTTGACTTCATTCAGCACAGAGATTTTTATAGAAAGGGAAATATGCTTTGGTTAATGTGGAAGTTGCTACCAGAAACAGTGAGCTGTTAGGTAAAAAGGAACAAATCAGTGGGAGATGCTTTTTTCCTTGGCCTACAAAGTGGAATTATATCATTCATAAAAAGCATGAAAAGGGACTCTGCAATACTGTATTCATTTACTGGATAATTATGACTGACTCAGCGATTCTCCTATACTTTGCTGTCCCAATAATAAAAGTGGCCAGGCTGACATCACCTGTGCTTGTGCTGTTATTTAGCAAGCCATCCTGTTACCTGTATGTTTTCAGGAAGATGTAACAGTTAACCTTGACTACTTCATTCTGTAACACAGACTCTTTCTTGGGCAAGTGTCATGGTTTAACCCCAGCCAGCAACTAAGCACCACGCAGCCACTCCCTCCCACCTCCAGTGGGATGGGGAAGAGAATCAGAAAAAAGTAAAACTCATTGGTCAAGATAAAGACAGTTTAATAGGACAGAAAGGAAGAAAATAATAATAATAATAATAATAATAATAATAACAACAACAATAAAAGAATGGGAATATACAAAACAAGTGATGCACAATGCAATTTCTCACCACTCGCTGACTGATGCCCAGTCAGTTCCCAAGCAGTGATCTGCCCCCCGCCCCGCCCCGGCCAACTCCCCCCAGTTTCTATACTGGACATGACATCCCATGGTCTGGAATACCCCTTTGGCCAGTTTGGGTCAGCTGCCCCGGCTGTGTCCCCTCCCAGTTTCTTGTGCCCCTCCAGCCTTCTTGCTGGCTGGGCAGGAGAAGCTGAAAAATCCTTGACTTAGTCTAAACACTGCTTAGCAACACCTGAAAACATCAGTGTGTTATCAACATTCTCCTCATACTGAACCCAAAACATAGCACTGTACCAGCTACTAGAAAGAAAATTAACTCTATCCTAGCCAAAACCAGGACAGCAAGTTTAAAAAAAAAAATAGCTTCAGATACCACAGATCTCAGTATTGTATTGATATGTAGCATTAATGCATAGCAAAAAACCTAATGTCAAACAGTAAAATGGTGAATAGGCACATTCTGGCAAAAAGAAAAGTGAAAAGGAAGGATAAAGGCTAGATATTTTAAACAATTTATTTGTTACTATAGCCCAGGGCTTTTTCTTGATTCTTTTCAAGCTGCAATAAAAATTATATGAAATATTTAAAATGTGAACAGGCAAGTTTACTTACTGTTTCCTGGATGCCAGCGCACTGCATTTAAATATGCATTACAGTAATGGAAGAGAAATTCATGCTTGGATCTGGTTACTTTTCCTTGAAGTAAGGGCATCAGATCATGTCCATCAATAATTCTGAGTAAGAAAGCATTTCAAAATCAGAAGAATAACCCAAAACTCATTTTACTGAGAAGATATTATAACTCTGCATTTCCAATACTTAAACAAAAAAATATGAATGGCCACCCCCAGTTGGTCAGTTTGGAGAAAAACCCTCAGGTGCTCTTCCCCTTTGATTTTTACATTATTTAAGGAAACATTAATTTTACATTTTGCCATTAGGAATGGTTGTTTCCTCAACCCATTTTTATATATTTTTTTTCTTTTTTTTTTCCTGAGAAAGTGACCAGTTGTGAATAAATTGCTACAACACAGTCCTCCAGGCATACATGCTCAAGCTGTTTGAGAGTAGTCTGGCCAAAGTAACCCTAAGACAAGAGAAATGTCTGTTGTGCTGCTAGCATCCCCAGAAGTAACAGTAAGAACTCTGTCCAGCATATTATGTATGCCAGAATTTAAGACAGAAGAAGTAATTTCAAAGTTGAAAATGAACTATGTTTAAATAGGTGTTTATCAACTACATACACACACAGAAATATATATATATATAAATTCTCTAAATGCTGCTGGACAATTTTGATCGTGCTTTTAAGGAGTCAGTCAATTTACATCAAAATGGAGTTATACAATAAGCAAGGCATTTAAATGTTTCCATAAATTAAGCCTTTGAATTGCTGGAATCAGCTGGCAGGGGAGAAATCACAATCTGCATTTTTGACCTGGTGTGAATTACAAATCTACAAGAAGTTTTATAGGAAATTACATTTTGCTGATATACAGATCAGCAGGCAATTCTTTTTAAAGCATTTTGAGCAACATCTCATAAAAACTTTTTGGAAGCTTTTAAAAAGTTTAAAAATGCCTATGTTAATTTTCATTACCATGTAAAACCCTTTCTCATTAGTGTAACTACTACAAGAGAGGTACTAACTTCACTTTTTTAAGCCATGAGCTACATATGACTATGAAATTCTTGGCAACAATTGTATGCAACAGCACCATTCTGAGTAGGACTCTTCTCAAAGGATGGACTGGAAAACGTCCTGGAATTCCAAATGTTGTCCAAAAGCTCTGCTTTCTGGATGCATCCCTGTCTGTGGGAGTTTGTTGAATTAGTCTTTCCAACTTCCAATTTGTCCTGTCTTCTTGCCTGAGTAATGCACTCTTGTCTCACCCCTGCGGGCTTGCTCACTATAAAGCTGAGAGCAGGATATATGCACATCTATTGAAGACTTTCTGTTCTACAGCCCGTTGATGAGGAGAAGGGTGTCTCCAGTGCATTCCCACAACTGCTGGTTTCAGGGGGATATATGAGACTTTTCTTCCTGATGACTTGTTTTTCTTCTTTAACTAGGAGCACCTCCCCCTTTCCTTTTTAACCTGCTCCCTCCCAGTGACTGAATCCTAATCATAGTCATTTCCCTTATTTCTCAGGAAGAGTTCAGTGGAGTGATAGGAACCCAGCTGCTGGATCAAAAATGCTTCACGCTAGTCCACGACCTACCATGAAGCAGTAATTATGGCACCTAGTCTACACAGAAGAACTAGAGTGGAGCAACTTGCAAGCAGAAGTTACACAAGTATATTGGGATTTCTATCAAAGAGATCAAAATAAACCATCGATGCTTAGTCTTCACTCAAGCAATATGAAAACAAAGTGTGTAAGATCTGCCCACATTCAGAACAATCTGAACTGCTTAGGTTTGACAGTTACTGCTTGCAGGGGATCTCACAGGACCAGCCTGACTAATTTCTCACATCTTACACATGTCCTGCCCTGCCATTTCCTTCAAGCACTCAATGAACCATCATTAGCAGAGTATCTCTGCTCACCACTGGTTTTCCCCACATGGATGCTGGATGCTTTTGTGCTCAAAAGCTGTTTGTGTGTGGTAGATGTGTTCAACGCATAAGTGTATCAGCAGGTTCCTCCAGTTACTGGATTTGGATGGCAACAGAGTTTAGGTGGAGGCACCTTGCCACTGAGACTGGCTATCTCCTGAACAAGACAAAGCACAGGGATGTAGGCGTGTCAATAAAGCATCTTACAAATTTTAGAAGTCCAGTGGGTTTTCTTATCAGGCTGCAAACTCTGTAAGGGATTATTTTCACTAACTTGGTAAAGAACAAAAAAAATGAGAAAAGTTTAGCTGGCAATTGATGTGTTTTGTTATACTAAGCAGGCAAGGTTGAGCTCATAAACTTTAAAATAATTTACACTTGCAGTTCCTTTTTCTACCACGTTCACTCATGCAGAACAGAGCCTTTTCTGATACATTCATTTTGGCTTTTAGTAAATAATTCTAGGCCTGATTTGACAGTATGTTGCCCTTGGTGGTATTCTCTTCTTGCTGCTTGGTGCTTGCTCTGCAAGTTAAGCTGTATTTACATACAATGTTTCTGTAAAATATATCAGTATGTCAATATGAAAAGAAACAACATACTACTGTAAGTAATGATAAAAAAGTGCTTTTAAAATCTAGCTTTTTCTTTTCATTCTCACCTCTATCTTAATAGACATCACCAGAATGTATAAAACACTCATAAGACTTTCTCTAAAACAGAGATAACTACAGACCATACCTGTCAGAGGGTAACTGTGCCTCTGCAAGTTTGACTATGGTAGGAAATATATCCATGTTACTTGTTGGCTCATCAATATAGGCACCAGCTTGTATCACTCCAGGCCAACGGAGAAGCCCTGGCACACGAATACCTCCTTCCCAGTTCATTGATTTTCCACCTGAAAAATGAAAGTTTCGTTTGCTAAGAAATTACTTTCTTAGAAAAATACACCCCCCTCCCAAGATTCAATTTCCAAATATTAAACATTCTGTCTAGCTAGAATCTTTTCATTAAATGTATTTATCTTATTTTTAATTTGCTAGGTTTACAGTTTCCACCTACAATCAGTATCTCTCTCACAGTAAATCTACTAAAGTGTATTAGAGCTTATAAAATGTATTTAGTTTACAAACAAAATTAAATAACAGCTGTAGGAGATAAAAAGGCACCTTGCAGGAATCTTCATATAGAATTTGGTCTAGATAGTGTGCCACACAGCTATGTGAAGATAAAACCAAAAAACAGGAATCAAAAATAAATTAAGGTATACCTAGATGTCTGAGGTATGAACCCAGAGAGAATATACAGTATTTTATTAAAAATGGTGCTTAATGACTTTAGATAGAAGAAAGTGCTTACTTAAGTATGTTACTGAATTCTCCAATTCAATGCATTAGGAAGAAATTCGCTACAGTGATGGTAGATCTCAGGATGCCGTGAAGACCTTTTTGACTTCTAAAACAACACAGTTGCACCAAATGCGCTATCAGCTGACTGTATTCAACACAACATTGCAGCCATTTCCTTTGTTTTTACAATATCCATCACTGCCCAGTCCTCCTGACATCTTTGCAGAAGGGCAATGTGTTTATTCTATGACAATATTTCTACCATTACTTAATATATGATTGACACAACTCTGTATGAAGAGCTATCACAAGTACCATTATTGATATCTTCCACAGTCATGTCACTATGTACAGCACTTCAGGTTGATCTTTGAAATTAATATATCACTTGGAAAAAAATATTTCTGGTAAACAGATGGGGTTTGGATGTAGTTAAGCATGGTCTGGGCCAGGCATTTACAACTAAATTGATATTGCTTTATATAATAGAAATGTCTGAAAGAAGAGGAATTAACTGAATCAAACAGCAGTTAAACATCAACTGAATCAAACAGCAATTCATGGTTCAAACTAAACTACTATGAGCCTGTTTTTCCTGTATCTCCCTTTTTCAAGTAAAAAAACCCACAAAAGAACAAAGTATTACAACAAAGTACTTCAACAGTGCTGTCTCCTCAGCCTCTTAGACCTTCAAAACACCACCTAGATGCTAATATCTTTGGTGTCGAGCCCAGGCCTTACCATACATGCTGTCTATCTTACTGACAACTCAATGATCTTTTCTATTTCAGTATTGGGGGGTTCAGAACCCACCTGCTTTTCTACAGGTTTTTCACTGCCTATACAGGTAAGTGGCAACTTCAAGAGAGAAAACTCCTTTGCATAGATCTTTACCCATTATAAATATACACACACACACAGTTTTGTGGCTGAAAAAACTTTAGTTCATGATTCTTTGTTATATCAGATTTTTGCTTATTTTTTTCATGGGCTTTATCAGAATTCATAATATTGAATAGTCCGGGACACATAATTATCTAGTCTGATGTCAGAAAACTTAGACTTTCTAATATCCAACATTACGTCAAGCAACAATCTTTGCTTAAGTTGTTTTTGGAAAGCAGTGCCAAGTTCAGAACACAACAAGACTGTCTTTTAGAGCAGTCTTAAAAATTTACTCTTGTCACTGCGTCAAATGCAATTCCATTCTCACGATAAAGCACATGGCCACCTATTCTAAAACTGAGGAATGAGATGCATGGATTATTTTTGTTTACATTCTTGTAAAAAAGATGATTTTCAACACAAAAATCTAAAGAAAATGTAGATCTAATTTATAAAGGTGTTATTTGGTGAGGTTTAAAACACTTGTCACCTAGCAGAAGGAAGCGTTCACCCAACAGTATGCTGATCTGTTGTTAATACACTTGGTTAAGACCAGGTTAGATGTCAATAAGACTGTGTGCATCTTCTGTAGAAAAGATTACTCTACCAGTGTAAAACAGTCATTAAGATTTTAAAAGTTTGGTGGGGATTATGTGTTACCTAGCAGGAAAGTGTCAAGATTAATATCCTGACTGAAGTATGGTTCACAGAAAATCTTGTTGAGCGGGAGTAGTTAAATCTGAATAAAAACACAAGAAAAGTATACAGACATAAAATTACAGATATCCTCAAATTAAGATATTTTCAGTGAACAGTTATGCTAGGGAGATGATTTAGTTCATGAGCCAGATCCTAGTTCTGTGTACACATCACAGCAGCTTGTTGGCTGGACAGTGCAGACAGACAGAAATCTGAGCTGAACTATAACACAGGTAGCTTTAAGTGTGAGGTTCCTTTTATTTCTGTATACCTGTCTGAACCTAGTAACAGCGCTAGCTAGATTGGGTTGTTTAAATAAATTCTCATTTTACTGTTGCCTCCTGTGTAATCTGAAGACAGAGCAATTTCAAGCTAAGTGGTGAATCCCATTCCCACACATGATGCAATTCTTAAAACCTCAATATTGGATCACTTTCACAGCTCCTAGGTTCACAGTACAATTTTCCTGAATCACTACAGAACAGGACAGAAAACTTGCACATTACCCAAGCACAAAGGGAGCACTCAGCAAATTCTGCCTCCCTGCTGTGAGGTACAAAAAGCAAAATGGACTCCACAGCAGGGCTATCTCCTCCCTCATGTCTAGGAAGAAGTGACTGCTGTTTTCCTTTCAAAAGGCTAATTGGAGCATAATTTTTTGATATCTCTGGAGGTTAGGAATAGCAGGGAACCAGGGCAGGAATTACAGGTCATTGCGGAAGACTGTCTTCTATTATCTATGCTTATGTGGTGTTCATCTTTATTAGAACTGTGTTTACTGACATCACTAGAGTTGCTTAATGCCATTCTATGATTACAAATCCCTTGATATACATTTTCTTTAAAACTCTAGCTGTTAAACATTGTTCAAATTATCTGCATTCTTTTTTCCTTAAAAAATAAAACAAGGTTTCACTACTAATGCTTGAAACAGGAACCAAACATCCAAACAGCTAAAATATTAGAAGGAAAATAAAAAATCCACAGAAGGTCATTAATTTAAAATTAAATGTCTTGATATTTCAGGATCTGACTCATTAGTTTTGTATTTTGCTTGGACTTAACACTGAAACAGAGAAAAGGCAGCAACCTAGTAGTTTGTATGCCTGGCAAAATCTAGGCCACCTAGCTATATATTATTTTTAAAGTCTTCTAAAAATGTTTTTAAAACAGCATAAAACACCCCAGGCTGTATTTTCATGCTTAGCTATCTATGCTTTCTGAGTAGTTGCACCCTTCAGTGTTATATTGAACAATAGCCTACATTCACCTTTCCTGAAAAATCTGCAGGAGCAGGCGAAGTACAGACATAACTCTCTGCAGTCATCCACAACATGATGTCAAATTTCCATTTTAACCTCATTTCAAATCTTAGCTAAAAGAATATCTCTTTTTCTTCTCCCTCTGGTTTAAACTGACTATTACCTAACTCTGGGAATAGAGCTTTTACAAAGGATTATATATACACAGGGACTCTGTGGTGTATCACTATTAAAATTTTGAATGATGAAAACTATTTAAAATAACATTCTTGGATCACTTGGATCATAACCATACTACCCTTTCCTTCCTTCTTACATTCTTCTACAAACAAAGCTTCCAAACCCAATTTATTCTCTTGCATGATAGAAAAATACAAGGAAATTAATTATTTTACCCATTTGTAATGGACTTTATGCTACAAATATCGACGATCAAAACTGGTTACTATTGCTTACCTTATAAAATGATCAAACAACAATTTATTTTCAATGGCAAGCTCACTCTTTAGTTTACTGATTTTTAATCTGTTTCATGTACTGCTTTTGTTAGTTTTCAACCTGAGCTGTTCTTGTACAGGTGAACGTGCAGACATAGCTCATTTGGACATCTTCTCATCTGACCTTTCTTCCAATCAAATGAAATTGTCTCTCGGGATATTTTCTGTTTCAGTCAAATTAAAAGATGGGTTGATTATTTAAAAATCTGGATCACTTGAGAGAGAATATAAAAATACAGTACATTTGAAAAAAAGGTCAATTCCTGCTCTCATCAAAGTCAAAAGTGAAATTCCAACTAGTATCACTAAATATGCAACAGCATAATTCCTGTCAACTTGATTTCTCTGGGACTTACAGATAGGAAACAGTTTACTAATAGCTTCAAGAAACACTGCTGAATGAACTTATCACTGCAATAGATGAAACTGTACAAAAATAATAAATTTAAATAAAATATTGGATAATTGATTCCTCCAGTCCTTGTTTAGCTCTCACAGACCAGTAGTAGATTTTAAAAAATCAGGGTGTAAGCCCTTAAGAAACATTATTTTTCACGGATATTAACAAGGTAACTATGAATATACGTATTTCTAGGACACAAAGCACTTAAAATTAATGTTGTTCAAAAGGCTTGCCATTATCAGTGTTTGACTGCATTTCTGTTAGCAGCAGAACTCATGACCCACTGCAGCAGCATGACAGTAGCCAAGTGCCTGTCTGCATTGTGCTAAATGCTTCATAAATACAAAGAAAGACAATGTTTCTAATGTGCAGGTCCAAGGTACAGGCAAAATATATTTATCGACGTATCCAAAAGAAGCTGACAGTAAGAGTATTAAGAGATGCAAGGAGACTCCACAGAAAATCCCATATGTAACAGTGGGATAGATGTCAATGAGTGGTATCGTGGGAGGACTTCTATTGTCTGTGTGTGTACCACTGAAATAGTATACTGAGAAAAAGTGTGGAGAAAACTTTTTAATGCCTTTGCTGTTTACTGCTATAAAGTATGTAGCAGAGAAGACATATTTTATAACATACTAGAAGATAGTTCAAGAAATGAGTCACTAAACAACTAAATAAAAATTACCAAAAAATAATTAGATTCAATATCTCATGGTACCAAAGAAGAATATAATGGCAAATCCTTTAGACCATTCATCTTAAGCTGCTTGTTTATTCAATGGAGAGAATATTCTATTCATTTACTTATTCTATTCATTTACTTATTCTAAAGTAGAGATCTCAAGTATTTCAAAAAAATAACCTCAAAGTTCCCCACTTTTCAACAGAGAAATGTCACAGAACTAAAAAAAAAAATGCTGGAAAAATTACATAGAAAGTTTTAAGAAGATACTTCAGTTAAACAAAATGGTTTCCATATTTCAATCTGAAAATGTTAACAGGATAAGAAGGACCATAATTTATATGTTATAAGTCATAATAACATATAGGTTATAGATTATACATCAGATACAACTTATATGCCAATATAGGATAAATCATTTAGAGATCTGGTATGAATGATAAAGAGCTAAATAGGAAAATACATAGAAACAAAGATTTTTCAAAAAAAATATATCATGAACTGGAAGTTTCCAAAGGAACTAACAGGCCCAAATGACTCAAAGGACCTGTTGGCCCAACAGCTCCACAGGAAGTATTAGGTTTCTGTGAGAAACTGTTTCTGATCAAAACATGAAGTAGCCAGGAAAAATGCATTATCACGTATGCATCTAGGAGTACGAAGGTCTTGAGTTGTTGGAAAGAAATTCTTACTAAAACAGCTACTATTTTGGGTTTTGGGTTTTTTTTGTTTGTTTTAGAGGTTGTATCTAGATTTAAACCTTTGAAAGATCTTTTACAAGGACCTTCAGGAAAAGTTTCTGGAACATTAACCATGGGTTTGGAGACAAAAGGTTGTCATGAATCAAAATCTGA
Source organism: Haliaeetus albicilla (assembly GCF_947461875.1). Lineage (NCBI taxonomy): Eukaryota > Metazoa > Chordata > Aves > Accipitriformes > Accipitridae > Haliaeetus > Haliaeetus albicilla. The sequence goes on from NC_091507.1 coordinate 5,765,904, forward strand.
CTAACAGGCGGGAAACAAAGAGATAAAACAAACAGCCTGTGACACTTTGCAAAAAAAGTCAGTAGTAAAGTACCTTGATGCTACTCTGTCTTAAGTCCCTTGCTATTTTAATACATTTACTTCAATTTTGGAAAGGAAGTGAGCTGTGGAATTGAACAATCCACATATGACAAAAAGTATCACAGCTGGATCAAATTCAGAAGAAAAGATAATGGATTCACACCAAGTTGGATGAACAGGAAACAAGACACAAGTTCAAATTCTGTAAAAATATTTGCAGTACAATGAACATTAAAGAAAAAATAACTGAACTAGGGTCTATGGTCTTAGTTATTCGTACCATAACCTTCACTGTATACTTAAGAAGAAGGGCCTACGTAAAGACTAATGCTTAATGCACATCTGTAATCAGTAAGATGAAAAGACAACAGGCATTCTATAGGATGAAATGGATAATATTAAAAAGTAAGTATATAAACAGGTAGTGATACTTCATGGCAAAACCCAAAAGGCAATATTTGTGGAGTAATTTTAGAAGAATACATTGCACAGTTAAAAATATTTCACAGAAGAAAATAACAAGAAATTAGGGACAAGGAAAAACTAATCAGTTAAGAATGATGAGAGAGACTGACAAGACAATTCTCTTCTGAATGAGGTATTAAAGGGAAAGAGGCATAATAAAAGTATACAAAACAATGGTCACCTAGATGAAGTATAATAAGCTTTCCCTCCTTTATCCTATTCAACGAGAAAACAGTATTAAACTTCAAGATGTTCCATGAAATTTGCAACTGTCCCATTTCAAAATAGTAAATGAAAGCACCGTGTTCTCATTGCCAAATGATTTAGGCTGTGCTAAGAATTCAGAAAGACTGTTGTGGTTTAAGCCCAGACAGCAACAAAGCACCACACAGCTGCTTGCTCACTCCTCCCCCCCAGCCCCGGTGGGATGAGGAGAAAATATAAAGAAACGCTGGTGGGTCAAGACAAGGACAGGGAGGGATCACTCACCACTTATGGGCACGGGCAAAAGACAGGCTCAACTAGGGGAAGAAACAACATCAATTCAATTTACTACCAATCAGATAAAAACAAAGATACTGAGAAGTAAAACCAAACCTCAGAACACCTTTGGGGAATGGGGGTTGGGGTCAGCTCGCCACCCCTTGTCTCTGCCGCTCCTTCCTCCTCAGGGGGAGGAGGACTCCGCACTCAGGCCCTGCTCCACCGTGGGGTGTCTCCCACGGGAGACAGTCCTCCACCAACTTCTCCAAGGTGGATCCTTCCCGCGGGCTGCAGTCCTTCAGTCCCAGCCTGCTCCAGCGCAGGCTTCCCCACAGAGTGGCGGCCATCTTGGCGGCCTCCGCTCCCCCGCTCCCCTCCCTGGGCTGGGGGGGACAGCCTGCTGCCTCACCGTGGCACAGGGGGCATCCCCTCCTCCTCCTTCTCCTTCACTGACCTCGGTACCCGCAGAGGGGTTCCTCTCCCATCCCAATCCCCCCACTCACCGCAGGTTTCCCCTCTGAACTCCGCTCTCCCAGCGGCGCTACCGCCGTCGCTGAGGGGCTCGGCCTGGGCCAGAGGCGGGTCCGGCTTGGAGCCGGGGAAGCTTCCAGCAGCTTCTCACAGGAGCCGGCCCTGCGGACCCTCACCCCATACCAAAACCCCGCCACAGAAACCCAAAACAAAGACTCAAAGTGGAATTTCATCGTCCTATGATGAAAATGTATATAACTCATGCTAAAACTCTTTGTAGAATCTAAATTGTCAGGATTCACATCTCACACCAAGGTCATAATATCTAGGATTAGGAGGAGATCTTAGGGATCTTTATTTACTACACAGCTCCTGCATCTTCCTCCAAGGATTCTGCTCCTGATAACTGTCAGAAAAAGGCCACTAGAAAGACAGGCTGTGATTTTGATTCATCACTTCAATATTACTAAATAATGTCTTCTAAAAAAGGCTACTGAAGAGATGAACCAGACTGTGTTTGACAGCAACTAGTTAAACATTGTGTTAGCTCTGGTTCCTAATTTCAAGGGCTATCCAAATTTACAGTGACTGTTCCACAGTCAGAACCCAGAGTAATAAAACTTTCAAATAGAAATTTCCCCTCTTTGTGTTCAGTCTTGCAGTGCGAGCCTAACTCTCCAAACTCCTCTTAAATTTTATTATTGGGGCTCATTTGGCGGGATATCAAGACAAATTAGTGAGTTCAAATTGTGGAGATCTGTTGAGAGCTTTTGATTTTAGGGCAGAACCAATTATTGCTGAGCATACTGCTCCAGCTCTGACAAGAGGGTGAAGTGGCTTGATTCATATTCACATTCATGCAGTGCTGATATATAAAAAGATAAGTAGTGGAGATTGTCTAGCAGAGGCAGGGACAAAGGACGTGCATGTCTCCCAGTTTTGTAAACTACTCATCAGATGAAGCAAATTCCTAGTGCGTGCACACACGAGCACAAGATTGTCCTTTTGCTTTTTTAGGCACATTGTTCTATCAGTGCCTGAGACTTAGGGGTTCACAGGTCTTGTTTTCATTAAATCTGCCAGAGATGTACAGACCGCTAACACTTCTTATTGTACATGACTGTTAATACAAATACATTATTATGTATGAAAATTGTTAATTATGCAATTAATTGATCACTTCCACTTCAGCCCTTTTGAAAATTATGCATAATATACCTGTTAAATTAAGGACTGATATGGAGATGGAGAGGGTGGAAGATAAAGCAGAAATCATTGTATTTTAAAATGGTAAAAGTATATTCAACTGATTGCATGGGTCTTTTCATTTCTTTTTATTTTATTAAGAATGTCTCTCATGCCATAATTATTGTGTTTCTTATATAGTGATTATTTTCTATCCCATAGTATATTACAACTTTTGCCAGCATAGCATAGGTGGTAACTGTAAACCACACGATTCATTTTAAAAATAAGAAGACCCATCGCTCCCCAAGTAACCCTATCAGTCAGATTTTTTATTAATTCAGGTAAGATCTATTTCAAATTGTTCTCCATTCTTTAAGTATGAATACAAAATTTTGTAGAAAAGACTCCATTCAATCAAAGTTCCTCAGGAAGGCATTTTCTCTAGTGTATTTGTCTTTTTGTTCCTCCTTGTCATTTATCCTGTATCTTATGTCTGGCATTCTAGAAGGCAAGTATTTTTTAGACCTTCTAAAACACCTCAGGCTGCGCCTACAGCTACAGATATGTAACCACATGGTTCCTTAATTACTTAAATCACTATGCAAGGCCTATGTGCTAACGTTCAAGATACATTTCACTCTGGTGTTAGCCCAAGGGGACCCATCTGATAGTTTGTAACCTCATGACTTCGGCATTGCTTGTTTTGCTTGCGTACCATTTCCTTTGCAGCTCTCTTAAAATATAAGGGTAATTTCTCAGACAGATACCTACTGACTAAAAACTGTGGAGTCTTCTCGCTTGAAAACCTCACTGTACTGTTATTGCTTACTGTATATGTCTATCTTTCTTCCTTTTTGCAGTTTTGCAGATGATGATACAAAACTGTGAGAAGCAGCTGATCCACTGATGGTTGTGCTACCATCCAGAGGGACCTCGACAGGCTGGAGAAATGGGCCAAAAGGAACCTCATGAAGTTCAGCAAAGGGCAATACCATGTCCTGCATCTGCAGAGGAATAACCTCTAGCACCAGCACAGGCTGGAGGCTGACTGGCTAGAAAGCAGCTCTGCAGAGAAGGACCTAGGGGTCCTGGTGGACAACTAGCTGAACGTGAGCCAGCAATGTGCCCTTGTGGCAAGGAAGGCCAACATCAGCCTGGGCTGCATTAGAAAGAACGTTTCCAGCAAGTTGAGGGGGGTAATCCTTATCCTCTGCTCAGCACTGGTAAGATACACCTGGAGTGCTGGGTCCAAGTGCAGAACTCCCCAGTACACGACAGATATAGGCATACTGGAGTGAGTTCAAAGGAGGGCCAGGAAAATGACTAAGCAGTTGGAGCGTTTGACATATGAGGAAAGGCTGAGAGAGCTGGGACTGTTCAGCCTGGAGAAGAGAAGGTTCAGTGCAATCTTACCCGTCTGTATGGATACATGGATCTACCTGAGTAAAAAGAACAGAGCCAGGCTCTTCTCAGTGGTGCCCACTGACAGGACAAGAGGCAATGGGCACAAACTGAAACACAGAAAATTCCATTTAAACATAAGAAAGAGCTTTTTTTACAGTGAGTGAGATCAAACACTGGAGCAAGTTGCCCAAAGACGCTGTGGAGTCTCCACCATTGTGGATTTTCACAACTTGACTGGACACAGACTGGACACAGCCCCGAGCAACCTGCTTTAGCTGACCCTGCTCTGCAGGGGCTAGGACTACAGACCTTGGGAGGTGTCTTCCAGACTCAACTACTATGTGATTTTGCAGTTCTGCAATACTACTTTTTTAAAAAATCATACCTAAAGGCAATTTACTTCTTTCTCTCTGCAACTAAAAGTTTCAAGTTTGGTAAATGCTTTCCATAAACTGCTGGATTTCTTTCATCTTGTCGCCTGAAATATGAGGGGAAAACAAATCACACAGCCACTTCCTAGTGAAAAAATGAAAAGAACTTTACCTCCGGTAAAAGGACAAGAATATTCACTGCATTTCATTAAAAATAATAAAAACAAGCATTCCTACCCTATTTCAGTAAGATTGAAGACTATTAAAAACATTTTGACATTTATTTTCCTGATGCTGTGTCCACCACTCGCATGCTGGAAAACACTGTTTTCTGTAGTTTGTCAAAGGGAATCCTTTATTTCATATTTGACAATGCCTATGAGCAGTCTGTGACTGAATAATCATAATCTTTGATTATGACCAATCTGTGACTGAATGTTATAGCCATGCTATCCAGTAAAATTCCTTCACCTCTACATCCTTCATTCTCTCATCCTATTATCCTATTATCTCTTCTTGTCTGCTTTTCTCAAAAATACATTGCTGACAATAATTATGTTCATCCCTATGTTGGAACCATGTTCTCAAAGGTATCCAGTAGTGTATTACACTCCTGCTTACTGAAGGGATCACCATGCCAGGGATATGGGAATGGACAAAATGAGGAAGGCTGTTTGCTAAGCTGGAATTTTTTTCTACAAGATCACAATATTGCAACAAAAGCAGTATCTTCCAGCTTTGCTGTGTGATATCACTGGGAGAAAATAAATGTATTACAGTAAGGTAGATTTTAAACACATTTTAAGTCTCCACAGAACAAACAGATTTTGGAGTACTGATCTCCACAAGACCTGTACTAAAAGAATACAACTAAACTCTGTCCTTTTAACTAAAGTCTCTCAATTTCCCAATCAGTCTTCAATTCAGTAAGCGTGTTACGCATTATTTTCAAAACTCTCTTCTCCAACTCAGTCTTTTCTGCTTGAAATCTTGTCCTCTGGCTGTTGTCAAACTTGTCCATCCCAAACTCAATCCAACTGCTCTCATTTTTTCTTTTTTAACCTAACTTTCCTTTTCTACTTTTTCTGTAATGAACACAGTGGACTCTGTTGCTGGTTCTCCTATCTTCTCTATATCCTATCTTTGTGTGATCCCACTCACTCCATCATATTTAGTTCCTATTTACGATTCCTGATGGCTCACAAACCACCTTTTTTTCCTTTCTATCCTGCTATTCAGCCATTATAGTAAAGTACTATGAACTGACATCCTTCCAAAGCTGTATCTCTGCCCAGTTCAAGAGTGTATTTGCTAGTGTTAAAACTCCACAGAGCTCTGGCTGAGCATGTAGTCTGGTTGAGCTGTTGTATTTGACAAGTAAATCCCTTATATTACTGCCTAAGTTTGAATTTAGAATGACAGTCATAAGAAGTTTACTATTCAGGAATGGGGTTTTGACGTTGGCCACAAAGTACATTACAGTTTTGGAGCAAAAACAAGGAGATGATAGTTTCTGACAGTTTTTAAGAATAATGAGAGAATGTTCACCTTTATATATGCCATTGTATCCTCCATGGACTTCTCCAGAACTGGAGATTTCTTCAACATGAGCCCCTTGGTCAGACGTAAAGTATACAAGAGTTTTATTGCTCAGATTATATTTCTCCAGCACATCCAGAACCTGCCCTAAAAAAAAAAAAAAAAAAAAGAAAAGAAAAAAAGAACAGCTTGAATGACTTCGAGTGGCTTTTTCATTACTCTTGGCACATACAAATATTGTTGTCCTTTTGCCTTTTAAGATCTCTTGCCATACAAACATTATTATACATAGCAATTGGCACCAGGCAGTATACAGTAGGGCACGACTGCACAAGGCTTGTTGCAATCAGGACCATGGTTCAATTGCTACAGGATTTCTTGGAAGTATAAAATGAGAAGATTTGTGCACATCAGAGAAAAGGGCTCATCCACAGAGAGCCAGTGACCTTTGGAAGCAATTGCTCTCAATCAAGGAAACCCCTCAGCAAGAAGATTCAAACCGCTGAGGATATCTGAAAGAGTCTCAGCATGAAGAATACAGCTAACAGTTTGGGGGAAAAGCTTTGCTGCCTAGCAACCTATAGAGGCAGCATGGCAAAAATCTCAGTGTGAGTGTTAGAATAAGACATTCTAAGAAAAAAAAGGAAGTTAATGTATGGAGTGCCTCTGGAGACCACACGGTTTCATTATCAAACCTACTAATTAGTCCCTAATTTCTCATCAAATAAGAACAGACATTGACTAAACTCAAAATGTGCAATGCAATAAACACACACGTGCACACGTATTTAAAAGAGGCATCCACGTGGATATGCTCCGTAACTCTAAGGCACCGTGGGCTCACATTTCATTTTCACAAAGGGCTCCTCACACTACCTTGGCACTGTGGAGAGCTTTGCAGTAAATGTAAATTACATTCAAACCTATTTAGACTGAATTCTTTAAAGAGGGTTTCTGTATGAATGAGAGTGAAGCCACTCTTTGTAACTTGCTCCAGCAAATTTTATACTGATTAGGAATCTAAAATTATTGGTCCTGGAAACCAACCAAAGTATAAGAATATACTTCTCCACATCAGCCTGCAAATGAGCTTTAACCTTGTCCTTTAGGGATCTCAGAGCATATAAAGATAATTCTGTCTTCACAACCATTTTATCTTTATTCTTTTTACTTAAACATCCAAGAATGGTCCAATTTGAATGTTAATTTTGATTTGCTCACCTGCCCAGTAAGAATTAATTCATCAGCTGATACCCAATTATTGTGTCAAAGAGGATGAGATAAGAACTTTGAAATACAGAGCCTCCTTTAAGGATTTTCAGATCGTTTCTGTTGCTATGCTCTTTTTCTGGATAAGGAGTAGTTACCTTACATTATTGCTACTATTTCTACTTGTCTTTTAATGTTACAGCATTCTAAAACTGCCTTGTTAAAAGGGTTGACTGTCTTCATTTCTCATCAGCTCAAATGACTGGGTCATGAATAAAGGAACATCAGCAGTTAAATAAGTAATACCTGTTGGTCTTGTTTGTAAACTAGGAGCAAAGAAGAAATGTAAGAGTAGGAGAATTTGTTTATGTAAATTTTGAAACCTCGTGGGAGTTGAAATTTCCCAACAGAGCTGAGGAAAATCTGTTACAAAGGCTGACATTTTAAAGTTGGTGGGTTGAGGGAAAATCATGCAGATCCATCTGACAAGCCATTCGCTTGCTGCAGCAGGTGGACTTAGTGCCAGAAAAGAAAGAGGCAATTTCCCATTGGCTTCTGAGATTGTTTGGAGAGTGTACTTGCTAAGTAATTATAATATCCCTTGGAAAGGTGGCAATGATGATAAAAAAGTGGAGTACATAGATAAATTAGGACATTATGTGTGGGTATTCAGCCACATGACCTCCAGAGTTCCCTTCCAACCTGTATCAATCTATGATTTTATGATTCTATGACAATAATAATAAATGGGATTGCATGAAGAAATATATGTGCAATGACATGCACAGATGCATTTTTTTTTACCTACACTGTTTTCCTTGATGAAATTGGATTTTCAAATTCATCCTGTATATAAAACAAAATGAAAATAAAACAAGAATTGCACTCAGTACATTGCATTAAATGATGTCTGGTGATCAGAGACATCTGCTGTCATTCAGTAATGGCCATTTTGATTTCCTAATTAATTTGGGAAAAAATAAGAAGCAATGAAAAATGTCTCACTATCACAAATAATTAAATAAAGCAGTCATCATTATGATTACTTTTTTTTTTTTTGAAACAAGGTTGAGTAGCTTGACTTGGCCTGAAAAAAAAAAATAAAAATCTGACACTCAAATGTTACCCATTTCAGAAAAAACACCCCAATAAAATGGATAGAAAATCTCATCCAAAGCTTGTTGAACGCAGTGGTAAAACTTCCATTTCCTTCATTTGGATTTTGAGACACAAAGAGGACTGGCTACATTAGGGTTAATTAACAAATGCTAAAATGACAATTTATTTTAGCAACAACATTTTTCAGTGCAGATGGACTAACAGTGGTAATTCAATAACACTATTGTCAGAAAATGGCAATCACAACAATGCACTCGCAGAAATGAAGCAGAACTTCCATTTCTATTTTCATCTTGAACACTGACACCTTCTAGAATGAAAACTATAAATAAGCAATAAAGTGTGTGCTACCAGGAGATAAGCCCCATTAAAGTGCATTTGAATGATGTGGCTACTGTTAACACAAGCAATACATTCACTTATTAGCATTTCTAAATGGTAACCAATACAGAAGAAAAATGCAAAGAATGTATTGTGGATCTCTATGAACAGATATCCTTCACATGCAGTATTTTATCAATTTTGGAAGCAAATACTACAAAGTGGGCAAAATACATCCTTTACTGTTTTCTTATAACAATTTAATTCCTTTTTTACTCTAACTCCTCCACTCTTATTATTCCTGTAGATTTCACAGAGACTTTAGAATTAAGTTAAAATTGATGTATAAACATTCCCAGGCAATGCCAGTTAATGAACAAGAAGGAGTTTCATCTAACCTATTTTTGCTGCCTAATTGTGGAAGAGGTGAATCACAACTGCAAAAAGGCTTTTTTTACCAGTTGACTAGAAAAGAGAAGACAGGCAACTAGCTCAGAACTAAATGCCTTCATATTAGACATCACGGACAGTAAGATCAATCCTACCCAAAGTGCTAGACGTGCAACTACATGAGCAACACACTTCAATGAATGTGGTGAACAGATAAATGATGTCTGAGTAAGGGAAGATGGTAAAGCTGTATTGCTTCACCCATAAAATATGATTGGAAGGGTATCATATGTCATATGCTCTTGAACTGCAAGAATAGGACTTCACCTGGTTTAGTATCCCCTTTGAGTCCTATTGCCGGTTGCAGAAAGCAATACAAATTTTAAAAGACTTTTTGGATGTAAAGAGTTTATACAGAAAACAAAAGTGTAGGATAAATAAGACAAAACACTGGGAAATCTGTAGGTCTGTTCAAGCAACAATAGCTGCTATCCCCAGTGTAGGAAATTATCAATAAAAAAGGAATTATCAATAAAAAAGGAAAAATAAAAAAGGAGTCTTTATTGAAAAGACTCACTTGAAAGCCATGTTCTAAGAAATTAACAGCTGCAATGATCTCTGTGGATGCTACCGTTTTCATTTTTTCTGCTTTGAACAGAACAGATTTGGAAATACAACATTTCTGAACAACAAAATCAATCTAACAGTGAAGGAACTGCATAATTTCTGAAGCTATTTAGCAACTAGAATTTCAGATCAAGTTTCTCCTACTGTTGCCATTCTAGGAATGTATACTCCGATATAGGTGGCTAACACTGTAGCAAAGGCATTAGATAATTGGACAGTTTTCTTTCATTTGTATTTTTTAAGATACAAACCAGATTAAGGACAGCATTCAGATATTACTTGTTATAATAAATATGTCAATGTTCCAAAATCTAAGTAAAGCTTCCTCCAAAATATACTGAGGACTGCTCTACATTCTGCTCTCTACTCTTGCTTCAAGTTTTGTTAAATTATAAAGTGTTGTTCCATTCTTAAAGCGAAAATGCCAATTTCAATGGAGCAATAGCTATGTGAAAGTGGTAAGGGCAATTGGCTCTGTTCTTTAGAAGGAAAGTGAGAGTGCCATGCCACTACTCGACTTCTCTAACACAGCATGAATGGTAGCTGAACCAGCCTCTCTAATGCTGACTGTAATTTCTGGAGTATTTATAAAAAATGACTATTCATTTGAAAACAAGGTACAAACACTGAAAAACAATAATGTGTTTACAAATGTGTTAGTGATTTGGAAAATTGTTCAAAGGTTTAGTCAAGCAAGCATATGAACAAATGCATTCAATTCATAAATTAGCTTACTGTCATTTGAGGTCAATAGGACAGAAATGTTATTTGTATTAATTTGAAATAATTTAGAGTCTTGCAGAAATTATGAATAAAAAGCTCTAGAATACAGAATATTTTTGTGTGATCTAGGCATTAGGACAAAACAGTCTCTACTTGTGAGGACAGCTTTAAACCAGTTTGCCAGATTTGAAGAAACAACAGAGTTCAGAAGGAGGGTTAAGAATCTGTCTCAGGACAAAACAGTTGACGATAAAGGGAATTCCTGTAAATATAATATAAATATTCTTTTCCCACTCCAGCAGACTTTAATATGCCTCTGTTGTATCCAGAAAGTTACAGTAAGCTTGAGACAATTATTGGACAAAGAGTGATCTGGGAAGACCAGCCACCACATCTCTGCCTAGAAGAGGCAGTTTGGGGTTTTTTTTTGTTTGTCTGTTGTTTGTTTTATTATTTGCTGTTTCAGAATTCCCTACTGATACTAATGTTTGTTTTTGAATAGCATCATTAACCAGAATCACAACTAACTTGTAGTCAGCTGAAGGGGTTCAGCTCTGTGAGTGGCAAGCCAGGAGTGCTTTGAATACAAGCATAAACTCCTACAAATTAACCCTATATGCCTAAGTATCTGGAAGCCTATATTTCTCCCAGAAAAGATACTGATGCCATCCAACTATATAGGCACTACATAGTAAACCTCTTGGGACCCTCTTCCTGCTACAGGAGTTAAATTAAAGTAATTCCACAGTTCATCTCTTCAGGGCTCAAAGGCTAAGATTTTCACCTCATGAGAACTTAATGTTGCAACTTTTACACCCCATCATTCACAAGCTAACAATCATTTTAATCCCTATGTTGGTTTTGTATGATGAAAAAAGATACTTCACTCTTTAATGCACTGATCTGACGACAAAATCCACTGACTAAAACCTTTGTATAAAAACAAGCTTAGTAACTAAGACCAAGACATCCCTATCTTAATTTTAGCATTTGAACAATTCAGGTTATAAATATGCAAATGTTTCTGTGGTATGCTCAGAGCCATCCAGTTTCCCCTTGATAAATATGTAAATCAGCTTGTCTCTGCAGTGGGGAAGTAATTATCACTTTCAGACCTAGTCATTGAGCACAACACTTGAGGTAAAGATGGAAAATAATAAAACCATTGACAGCAACACAAGAAGTAGCTGCACATATGGTGAACAGTACATAAACTCCACATGCAACTTGTTTAACATTCAGAGATAGAACACAACCACTGGAAAGTGGAAATTCTGGGACGAAGCAATAGGTTGGTATTGCAGCACATTATCTAGCCAGTCAACAGAACACATCCACCTAAGACGATGGGTGATTCTGCACAGGGGGAGCATTAGCATTTGAACCTCAAAGGTGAGAATGAATACTAGCCAGTATAACTGTTTGACTAGCACAGAAAATAAATGCATAACTAATTATAAAATGTACAATAATGCCTGCAGGAAGAAAGTGGAGTGTAGATTCAGTGCAAAGTCTTGAATCAGTCGTACTGTGCTACCATTATTTTTCAAGTTATGCTACGGAAACAGCCCACGCACTGAAGTTTTCTCCAAAGTACAAAGCTGGAGTCTCAAATGTGCCAAGTTCCTCCTACGATAGGTTAGTGGGATCTTCAATGTCAACAGGACATTCTGCCAAAAAAGTAGCATCTGGTTCTGAAAAAGCACATTTATATTAGTGTTTTAATTCAGATCAGGAGTGCATATTTACAGTAAATCCAATAATGGACAGTTGATATATTTCTATTTGCATACCAAAGCCCTCTTGGATTTCATGACCTGGAATCCTTTCAAATTAAACTAAACTCAAGGATGGACTCTGGGGATGCACCTAAGGCACTCATGGGTCTCCTGTCTCTGCTGGTGTGCTGGCAGCCTCTCCCCAGCTTGGAAGACAGTTCAGACCTGCCGCTGTTGGCAGTTCAAAACACGGTAGGATTGACGAATCTGACACTGAAACTCTGGTGCTTGCACAATCAAGCTCCTCCACCTCTACATATTGTAGATACACAGAGGGTGGGATTTACACACAGTGTACACATCTACAGCTGACATAGTTACTATAAACATTTTTTAAAGTCAGTGAAGCAAAGGAAGCATTTCCATGCGCAGCTCACCTATCCTAAGATATATGAATTTGGCCCCAAAATTCTGAATTCTTTTCACAGTGAGGTAAGGTGAGGCAATTGACCCAGATTTAACTACCTCCAATTACCATTCAAATCAGTAGTTGTTAGGTCCAGACGGTCTGTAGAACATCAAACACTTTTCTGTTGGATTTCCCTAGACTCAAGGTGAGACAAGTAAAATGAGCGTAAGCGCTCAGAGAAGGGCAGTCTTGAAAAAAAACAAAGCAATTTTGGTGGGGGGTCAGCTAAGCTATCAGTGCGAATTTGCTTTCTGTTTGGATTTGGATTGCCATGTAATTGTAAACTTGTATTTGGCTTGTGACTGTTTATACAGTCTTATAATGTGTCTTTCAGACCCTCAGGATAAATTTTCAGCATAGTGCACCGCAGATTAGGCATGCACTGCTTAACAGCTACAAATAAATCAACCTAATTTTGACTTATAATTAAGTATAAGTTTTTCCTAGAGATGAGTACCACATCTCTTATTTTTCTTATTCATATAGGGTTCAAATTATTTTGTAAACGTGAAAGTTGGAATGATACTTCAGATATATATAAATACATGTGGATAATAAAGCACAGAGTTAAGAGGTGGTTATGAAAGTTGTGAAGACCTGTGAGTATAGCTGCAACATAGACAATGCAGGATGGAAAGGTTTTCATATTTACATCAATACTACAACACTAATGATGGATCATTAAAGGTCAAAAGTCTAACTATTCGGTGGCTATCTCCTTATTAGTATTTAAATTAGCTAATAAATGTATTGCTTGAAATTCACTTTTAGACCTTACATCTGTTGAACATAAGGCTATGTATTTCTAATGTAAATCTTAATTTTTAGCCTGCTTAAAATGCTAAAATATGAGAGATGGTCATGCAATTTTAGGAGGGTCCATTGAATCTGCATTTTGCATGACAGCTGTGATAACTTTTTGGGTAAATTTGCATCTTCATTCTGCACACATCTGAGAATAAGATGCCATTTCACACATACAACTAAGATGCATAATGCAAAAGACACTTTCTAGTTCCCCACTTTGAGGTCTCCCATGCCTTCTTTCAAATTCTGGAAAGGATTTTTTTAGGTAGGACCTAGGCAAACTGTGATGACAACCGAAGGATGCTATTCATTTTTGAATTAGACTGTCAGGTGAAGTTAAAGCTTCAGCTATTTGATAATTCCAATATATGCTGACGGTGATTGATTCAGTAATTGTGGAGTGATAAAAGAAATTCTTCTCTATATCTTCAAAGGTTTAAACATTTATTAACATCAGACTCAGTTTTAAACTAAATATGTATATGCTCTTAGATCCAAATGCATAACGCCAACATTTTGCCAGATTAAAATATGAAGAATTATGAAGAATTTAAAACAGGGCAAGTAATTTAACCCCACATTTTAATCCTCTGCACTTTTCTGAAAATTTCAAAGTATTTGTCAATGTGTTTGTTTCATTTTTATAACTTTCATTAAATAAAATTGGAACTGTGATAAAATTGGATGACATTAGAGCCTAAGCATTTCTTGTCTTTCAACAGGCACTTTTTAATCTTTGCTGAATTTGGGAGTGGATTTTAAACAGTTGCTATAATCATATACCATGAAGTTAAGAGGAGTTTTATCAAGATCAAATTAATATTCCTCATGAAATCTTAATTATTTTCAGTTCCCGGTTTTCTGATTTTAATTGTGCAAATCTAATCTTATATGAAAGTAGCTGTGCATTAACTCACCCACAAAACACAGGATGTTTTTTTCCCCTTGACATGACCATCACCATGCACACTTGCTAACTCACCTACTTCTCTAATTGCTTTTGAGCAACTCAGTGGCTTTTGTGCCTTAGTACTACGAGACACTTGAAGCCTAATGTGCAATCACCATCTCCAAACCATGCTAGCTGTGAATGAATCTCTGTATAGACACTGTTAATACCAATAAGAAAGCAAGCCTGACTGTGAAAATTGTCCTTAAGGGATTTTTCCACTAATTAATGTAAACTCCAATTTGTCTTCTCTAGATGACATCCTGAACTTAGTAAAAAACAACAAATAAATTGAAGGCCACAAATCTTTCTTTATGATTCAGCCTTTTTTCCAAATTATTCTCCTTCTTTTCTTTTTTTTTCTTTTTCTGGTATGTGTGTGTGTTCAATATGACAGTATCTATCCTGATTTAAACTCCAGAGGATCTTTTCACAAGGGAAGGCAAATAAGTTTTCAGGTCATCCTCATTGATCATAGATGACTAGCTCAGAAGGTTGCTCACTAGCTTATGAAATGGGACTTTGATTCTTTAATTCATCTAAGTGCTCTTGAAAAAGTATTCCCAGCCTATTTGGAAAGAGCTTTTGTAGAAGCTTCAGAGTAATATTCAGTAGCACAGCAGATGTCTGCAAGAAAAAAAAAAAAATCTTCCTTTTTCTGGTCTGAGGCCTGGAAAGAGAAATACGTCACTCTCGTTCTAAACTGCTTTGAAAATACTTGAGGTCTCTGCTTAGGCCAAGATGTATTTGATGCCCCCAAGACATGGTGGGGGTGTAAGATTACAGAGGGCCCTGAGATCGTCAGGCCCATTTCTTTGCCTTTTCTCTACCTAATTCTTACTCACGAATAAAGCAAATATGTGACATGAAATTACTAACATAGTATTAATCTGAGTTTACAAAGGTTCAACAATATGAATGTTATGTGTCATTTGGTTTGTCATGGGAAGTTACAAAAATGGACCTATAAGACTTGCTTGTGTGAAGGCAAGACAGATTTCTGGAAGGGCTCTGCTTTGCATACAAGGATCACAGCAAGATGTGGAGTTTAGGATAAATCTGAAGGCTAAATTTGAGATGAGAAAGGATCGCTCACATACCACCACCGCAGATCAACTGAAATATTAACAAAGATACACAGAACAAATTAATCTAACTGTAAATAGATAGTATCTGGGGAAGAGAGGAGTTACTGCCAAGGTGAACTCCCCAAAGCACAGATGGCAAATAACCCGTGAAAAGCCCCAACCAGCACATTTCTTACTTATGGGAATAGCACTATTCCTATGGATAGAGATGTAGGTACAGGGTTAGTCCCTCCCTATTTATGTATTTTTTTAAAGGACTAGTTCTTTCTGAACCTATAAAATCAAATCTAAGGAAGTCGTATACAGATGGACACCCTTGAACGGGAAAGGTTTGAAATCTCCGCTTTTCACATGAATAGTTCTGTAATGGAGTGGTGCTTCAGGATCACATATAGCGAGAAGGAATTACACAACAGCAAACAGATTTCTGCTCTTCAAGGTGCTGGAAAAGCATGGCTAGCTATACTCAGCAACTGACCGTATTGTTATCAGAATTCAACAATTAAATACGACAACAGTAGGATAGAGCATTTGCATGTTTCCTGATAGTGTATTTATTATACCAGTGCCTCCTATTTAAAACAATTATTTCCTACTCTCTTACTGTGTATTCCTAAATTTAATATAGAACAAGGGAAGTAATTAAATGTCACATCAGAAAACCAGTTTACATTCTGAGAAAGAAATGTGATATTATTCTCTAGTATTTTTTGCCAAGTCCTCAAAGCTCTCTTTAACTTGGCCATCTACTCTTTATGAGCAGCACCTGGGGGTTATTGCAAGAATTGGTTGACAAACTACAGCAGAATCACCCAAAAGTTGAAATGTGAGTGGACTGAGAAATTTGGGATATGGGGCTTGACTACCTCAGCTCTAAATTGGCAAGAGTATTTAGGATATGTCCTGTAGAAATGTTTTAGGGATTTTTTTAAGGACGACTGTCAATTTTGTGCCTTATTAAAATAATACTGGTAAAAAAGCCATCATAGCAGCACTTTGCCCATAACACCATGCTAAGATGTTCAAACTTTGTCCTGTAGGATGTGCTGTGGTAGATACAATGGAATTTACATTATGTTTCACTCTGTCCTGAATCACATCTTTTTATATTGTTGGAAACTTCGGCCCTAGTCAGGACTTCATGAGACAGATGGAAAATTTCAGCCCACTTTCAGCTGCATAGACATCATCCTTACCTTTGGCTTTGGTTTTCCCTCTACTTTCCTGCTAACGGGAATTTGACACTTGTATGGTGTTGCTCACTGCCTGCGAGCTTCTGGCAGCCACCTCTGCTTTCCTCTTCTGCTTTGCCAGCTATCGCCAGCCACGTACTTAGCACTGTCCTGCATGTATTAGAAAGGTGGACCATTTGTCTATTATCTTTCTGACATTACGGTTAAACTTTGAAACTAAGTATACACTTTTTTTTTTCCTTTTTATTAAAAATAAATCAACAGAAAAAAACAGATTGTTTGGAAGGTTGTGATGCCATTTTTTTAAAGAATCACAGCCTTTTCAAACAGCACCCATAGTTGTCGACTTCAAGTCAGCCCAGTTCCACTGACTTCAGTGCAGTTACATGAACCTATGCAAACAGAAGACGTATCCCAGCATGGTTAAAAAGAACAGATATTTATCAGGGTATTTATCATCTTGCTTAGTTGAGTGACTGCTTTCTTTTTTTTCGAACCAAGTGCCTAAAAAAATGCCTCTTTTTCAAAAACAAAAGTAGTTTGAGGGACCTGGCTATCTGCCAACTAGAAACACTTCTATATTGCTACATTAAGGTCCTGATCTTAATTTAATCTCATTCTTTTTGGATTTAGGAAGGTATCTTCTTCAACTCTTCGGGAAGAACAACTAATACATGAGTTTCATGGAACTGAGAAATGTTTATATAGAAAAGGAAAGTTTAAATTAAGTAAAAAAGTTCTGTTAGCTCATCTGAAAAGAGACACCTTCGAAAAGGAGGTGTAATATTAAAGTATGTCAAATTGATATCACCCTCTTTCTCTCAATTGTATGACACTTTTGTTCCTCCTTCTTAAAAACTAGTCTTTCCAGAACTGCTTAAATAATGATGTTCCAATAAGCTGTTATCAATAGGGACTGATCATTGTAGGAGATGCCAAGTAATGAAAAGCAGCCAAGTGGAGGGGAAAAAATACAGTGTGATCTCCTGTGACAATCCATTGGGAAGAACTAGCAAAGAATAACAGCAAAGAAAGAAAAAGAATAAATTATCTGCTTGTGGCATATGAGGAGCTGACAAGAAAAGAAGGCGAGATTTGACTCTTAGAGGAAAGTGCACCTCCCTCACATCAGGAAGGCAAAGATTTATTTATAGGAAGATAAAACTAGTATTGCAGCTATGGAAACACATTAAAGTTATCCTGACTGCTTAGTTCGATGGGACTGTTGATATCAATATGGGACAGAGGAACCTGGTGCTAAGGCTCTCATTTTGGACCACTGCATCATGACCATATTTCTGTATGTATACTACTGGGTGGGCCAAGATCTCTTTTGACAAGTAGCGAAAGAAAAGAATCTACTAAAAGGGAAAGAAGCCTCATCTTCAGAGATGGTAACAGACCTACCACAGACATTTTGCTAAAATCCATTTCCTCGCTGCCACTGAAGTAGCTCAATTATGTATGAAAGAGTTTTATAAACAGAACAGGCCTGTTTTCAAACATCGGCTATCAAAGCTGCTGATATTCTCAAGGTACTCTATTTTATTTCTTTATCCTTTGTTTCTGTTTTAAAGAGAATGCTATTTACTATTTAACACCCATAGAAAACTTTTGAATACATTCATTAAAGGTTTCTTATTGACCCAAGTTGTCAGCAAGAAATTGAATCACTGACTTCCTTAGCTGACAAAAGAAATTCTAACTTCAGATTTACAAACCTCAGAGCTAAGGAGTACCAGAATTTTACAAAATGATCATCTGAAAAAATGTATTGACAATGGCTCTTTTATACTTTTTGACATTACACATTATTAAATGTTTCTGAAAGTTGCAGTATGATGTGATGATTTTACAAAGATCATAGAACCACAGAATTACAGAATGGTTTGAGTTGGAAGGGACCTTCAAACATCATCTAGTCCAACCCCCCTGCAATGAGCAGGGACACCTTCCACTAGACCAGGTTGCTCTAAGCCCCATCCAGCCTGGCCTTGAACACTGCCAGGGATGGGGCATCCACAGCTTCGCTGGGCAAACTGGTCCAGTGTCTCACCACCCTCATTGTAAACAATTTCTTCTTTACGTCAAATCTAAATGTACCCCCTCTAGCTGTTTAAAACCACTGCCCCTTGTCCTGTCACTACAGGCCCTGGTAAAAAGTCTCTCTCCGTCTTTCTTATAAGCCCCCTCTTGTATACTGAAAAGCTGCAGAAAGGTCCCCCTGGAGCCTTCTCTTCCCCAGGATGAACAATCCTAGCTGCCTCAGCCTTTCCTCGCAGGAGAGGTGTTCCAGCCCTCTGACTGTTTTTGTGTTCCTCCTCTGGACCTGCTCAAGCAGGTCCATGTCCTTCTTGTGCTGAGGACCCCAGAGCTGGACGCAGTACTGCAGGTGGGCTCTCACCAGAGCAGAGCAAAGGGGGAGAATCCCCTCCCTCGACCTGCTGGCCACGCTGCTTTTGATACAGCCCAGGGTACAACTGGCTTTCTGGGCTGCAAGTGCACATTGCTGGCTCATGTCCATTTTTCATTCACCAAACTGAACACATAAATTATATCTCTTCGAATTGTAAAGAAAAAACGTATTCATTTATTACTTACTTAATGTGTGCTCCGCTGTTCTGTGGTGCCAAAATCAACTGTACTCTGGGTTAGAAGCACTCTGATACCTTTCACACAGCCATATACTATACATATGGCTATACTTTTCACACTGCCAAAAATAGTATCTTCCACGAATTTGCTAGAAATGCTGAGACATCCTGAGCTACTCATTTATTTCAAACATCTGGCATTAAGTTTTCTTTGGGTTTGCAGGAAGACAAAATTCATACTGCTTTTCTGGCCCAGGTCATTCTCTTCTTTAAGATTAAAGCACATTTACATTTGTGTTAATTCTTGTTTGCCTGCTTTGTTTTTAAATTCTAGTCTGATTCAGAAGTGGAAGTAAAATAAATTTCTAATGCACAAATATCTCATCTACTGAAATACAAGAACCTGAAGAGCCTAAATCCTTTATCCTTATCACACAGAAATGGCAGCAGTACTTTAAAACCATGTAGACTGTCCTACCTAAGGGCCAAGTTAATCACACATAATTTTATGGAAACCAAGTGTGGCATTATAGGTGAGTCCGTCTAGTAGTTTGCTAAAAGGGCACTTGCTGAAAAAAGAAGATGCTTCTCCTCTTTCTGCTTTCCCTGGAGGCTGGTTAGGGAAAAGGAGGGAAGGGAGGGAAGGATGTTCTGCCTCCCCTCTTGTGGTAGCAGCAAGCTGCAAGATCCACTGAAGCTGTGGAATGTACCTTTGTGCTGGTCTAAGGTAGGGATTTGATTATCCTGGAGTCTCTCTTTCATCATCTCAAGCAAGCAGCTCAGCCCTTAGGGGTCAGGTGTTCCTTTGGATATTGAGATATGTTACTACTGTAACATAAAATCTGTTGGGTGTTCTCAGGGTTACTACAATGTGTTCTTTGTGAGGAAATGTTATAGAGAAACTTCCATGGGTGGATAGGAAGAGGGAATGATTTAAAAAGAGAAGTGTGTATACAAATACAAGAACTAAGCCAAAAGAAAGAGAAAACAAAAAGAAAGCCTTCAAAATAGTAAAAAGTACTCCAAGTACACTAAATGAAATATGCAAAAAAAACCCCAAACAGTAACATGAAAAAAAAAAACCCCAAAACCAAAAACAACAGGTAGGAAATCATAATAAAGATTCAGTATCAGTTTTTCTTAAACAGCACCCTCATTTGAAACATAAATGCCTTATTTTGCAATCAAGTAGTGAGGGAAAAAGCTGGAGAAGAGCAAAGGTATCACTTTACCAGCCTGTCTTTCACTAGTCACAGCATCATCAATCTAGTGCTTTTCCTAACCTTAAAAAATTCATTATTTATGTCATTATTATATTTCATTATTATATAGAAAGTGATAAAAAGCTATCTGCAATGCAAAATACACAACTGGTTTCTAGAAGAATCACGATCTTTGGTAGAATTACCAGCCTGCCTGTTATATAGTGTGGTTGTTTTAGCAGTCAAATGCACCATTGAAAAAAACGCAGCCTTAGTCAATAAAAAGGCAGGTCTACCAACCTCATCAATAAGAGCTTATTACCACCTGGAATTGGAGTTTTGTGATTCAGCAGTGTGAAATTTCTGCATGGCAATTCACTAATAGGAACCAGCCTGCCAATGAACAGTAGTTTACAACGCAGAATCGATATTGCCGTAAGCTTTATTGTATGATTACTGTTTTCACTGAGAATTAGTTTCCCTCTTTTTTAACAGCCTGGTCCCAAAATAATTAACATGCATTTCAAAAGAAGCATGAAAAGGTTTCATGTCTCTCTCCAAGAAACTGCAGGGATGATTTTAAAAGAACTTCTACGATTTTCAGTATCATCACTGAAACTGAAATGCACATGGTCAGTTTTAGGGTTTTTCTACAGCTAAATGAGATGCAGCCAGCTATGAATAAATGGTAAAAGGCTGTAAGACATTTCCACAATCATCACAGAAACTGTTCATATCATTATAGTTTATACATTGGTGAAGATATTTAATTATCCTTAAAAAATACCACTTAATCCCCAAGACCGGAAGAAAATCTGAGTTCCTGAGTCCAGGTGCACATTCTAACCATTTCCCACCTCCAACATGGATCAAGACCTGGAAGAATAAATGGCTTGCTTCCCCCCTTCCCCATTCCCATACCAGCTGAATTAAAGTCCTAATGCTTTACTGTAGATCCAGAGCTGGATTAGTGGGTGACTGGCAGCAAAGCTGTACCTCAGAAGGTAAATCTGAACATCATCTCTGTGACTCACTTTTTCTTCTGGGAAACAGATTAATGAGATTCCCCTATCTTACAAAGACTTTGTGAAAATGCTTGTTTGCGAATCTGTTATATACTCTAGTGAAGTAATGCCACAAAAAAAGATGAGAGATGTCAAAGAAATCTGGCTTCAAAATGGAACTTCAATAGTGTGTGTTAAATAAAACATGAGAATTCATATTTAACAATGAGGAATACACCTACTGTTGAGTAGCTGCTCATTAAGAAGGCACTTTGTGATGAGGAGAAGGGGCTCCAATGGGAAAAGAAATGGCACGTAAACGTATGCTTAAAAACTGTACCATAAGACACAAGCATAGGAAGATTGATTTTTCCTATCTTTGAGTACTTGACTTCATAGCCTCACAATGTTCACTTGTGCCTTCTACATGTTCGAATGAATTCATGGACTGTATCAGTCATATTAAGGTACTGGGTAATTCACCACAAAACTATCTGAAGGTACAAGGAAGGGGTGTGGGTCACATCCTGGTTTCCGCTGGGATAGAGTTAATTTTCTTTCTAGTAGCTGGTACAGTGCTATGTTTTGGGTTCAGTATGAGGAGAATGTTGATAACACACTGATGTTTTCAGGTGTTGCTAAGCAGGGTTTAGTCTAAAGTCAAGGATTTTTCAGCTTCTCCTGCCCAGCCAGCAAGAAGGCTGGAGGGGCACAAGGAGCTGGGAGGGGACACAGCCAGGACAGCTGACCCAAACTGGCCAAAGGGGTATTCCAGACCATGGGATGTCATGTCCAGTATAGAAACTGGGGGGGAATTGGCCTGGGGGGGGATCACTGCTTGGGAACTGACTGGGCATCGGTCAGTGAGTGGTGAGCAATTGCGTTGTGCATCACTTGTTTTGTGTATTCCAATTCTTTTATTATTATTGTAATTTTATTATTGTTATTATTACCATTATTATTTTCTTTCTTTCTGTTCTATTAAACTGCACTTATCTCAAGCCATGAGTTTTACTTTTTTTTTTTTCCCCTCAATTCTCTCCCCCATCCCACTGGGTGGGGAGGAGTGAGTGAGTGGCTGCGTGGTGCTTAGTTACCGGCTGGGGTTAAACCATGTCAGGTGGGAAGTTTTAAATGCCCAGATTAAAAATGCTTAACATCTTTAGTTTCTCTGCTCCTCTGTTTCACGTTTAGACTTCTTTCATAGAGATACAACTCCTGCCACCAACATCTTTCACCCCCTAGCTCAGTTGCATCCTTTCTTAAAACCATGATTACAAGCTCTATAAATACTTAGACAGATACTGCTTTTAGTGTCCAAGTGCTGAAGAAAAAGGATGGCAAAATCATGTTCATAAGTCAGTGCTGAAGGTTTCAGGTTCACAACAGGGACACTGTTGCCAAAGCAAGTTTGCTATCCTGATCCCTTGTTCTGGGCAACTGACTTACTGAATTCCTGTAGAGTTTCTTTGGGACAGGGCAAATGTAATTTCTCTTAGCTTCACAGTATCTGTACCAAAAAGGTTGCTATGCAGAGGCACTCCACCAGCAAAATCTTTAGTAGCTTCCTTTAAACTGTTTTCCCAGTCTGTATTTTGGAGATTGTCTACAATTTGGATAAAGTTAGCCCCATTCAGTTTCATTGTTGCAACTTTGATCCAAGGATATATAGACATCACTGTATTCCTGCAGGTCAATTTTGGCTTAAATCTTTACTGTGTTCTTAATCCCACTGATAATGACTTTCCCCACCCACCTCAAGCAAAGAGCAAAATCTAACCATACCATTTATATGTGAAATTAAACTTTAGGGGCAAAAGTTAGACAAAAGGTTGGTAGTACATTTCATTAGAGAACTTCCTATCCTCATTGCTTGGAGAGTCGTTGGGATTCTCGTATCCCTAGCTTATCTAAAACAAGCTTTGACCTTTCTCCTACTAATGGAAATTAGCTTGTCTCAAGAGCAATGCTAATCTTTTCACTGATTAGAGCATTTTGATCACAATGTTAAATGTCATTTCACTGGTTTTGTATTAGACTCAATTTTCAGAGGTTTATAACTAATAGAAAGCCTTTAAAATTTTGAAAGTTATATTACATTTTTGTAAAGTAAAATGCACAATGCACTAACACATTCTGTGCTGACAATTTAACTCCTGCAATATCGGATGCAAATGAAATCTGTTCAGCAGCTGGCAGCAAATTTTGAACAACCCAGCACTACTACCACAAGCTGCATTACACTGAAGTTTTCCATCATGGAATGTGCATTACTAAGACATTATTTAAACTTGACTGATTAAAAAAATGCTATAGGAATGGCTGCTTAAGATGTGCTTTGTAATCCTGTAAATAATGTTCTAAGAAAGAGCTTTGCTGTGTACAAAGATGTAATATAGAAAAAGGAAACTGTACTTAAGGAGGATTAGGTAGCTCAGGAGGCTTATCATAGTGGAAATGGGAGTCTTCCATCACTTAGTCACCTCTTAAATTCAGTCCTGTTCAGTAGTGACTGAAAGTCATTGCTGCTTAGTGACATATGAAATGAGTTTGGGGTTTAGCCCAGATCGTAACTGGAAAGCATCCACATCATAAAAGGCAGAACCACAAATATCTTTAATCTGCACCCTTATTGACAATTTTCCCAGATCTGACCTAAGGAGTGAATGTGCTTTAAGAGCTTAACTACTGCCTTAGCTGAAGAAAGTCTCTTAACGTTAGGGTAAGAGCAGGATGGCAGAACAGGGTGGGAAATTGCTGTTCTAGCCACAGAGTGCCTGTATTGGCTGAGTACCTTCTTCCTAAGAGATGCCTGCTGAACATCTTTAATGATAACAAAAAGCTTAAAAATAAACCTTCTACACTTGAGATGTATACTGGTATAAGTTCAGGAAAGCAAGGTCAAGGAAAGCACCATTAGCATCAGGCATCACTCTCCAGATTTTTAGTTCCATCTTTATGTTTTCAGGCTCAGCTAAATTCATGTCACATTCACAACAGCTGGATAAAACAAGCCTGCTTATCCACCACTTCTGATAACATAGCATCATTCTGCTTCGCTCATATTTTAAATCGACTTTGCGCTGTTACAAATGACTACATCAGGTGAAAAGCCATGATAAATTAGGCTTATCTTTGCAAACAAGATTTTTTTCTGGGAAAAAAAATATTAAGGATAGCTCATTCATTTTTTTCTCAAAGCAATAGGAATTTTTTCCCTTTCACATTAATAATGATTATTTTGATTTTTAGCATAATTCAGAATTCTCAGAAGATTTGGGGTACATTTTTAGATTGATCCTAATAGAGTAGGATTCTAAATAGAGGCTGAAAGCATACAAACAATGTAAAGTAAAAGAAAAATGTAAGAATTTACCATAACAGCCACTAACAATTATATGTAGAAGAAGAGACAGATTTCAGACGAAACTTACCAATACTATGCTGTTTACCAGAAGAACAGTTACTGCTCAATATAGGAAAGAACATTAAAAAAACCCAAAACATCTAGGAATACAATTTTAGGGCAGAATAACTTGAAATAAATATTAAAATTATATTTTAATTACTTTGTAATTAAAAATAGTAAGTCAAGTTTAAGAGCTGATAGGCTTGTAAGTTTAAAATAATTATTTTAAAATAAGAAAGAAAATGCTTCTGTTAAGAAATTGAAGGCAGATCACATGCTATTATGAAAGCATATAAGAACTGAAAAATTGGACTGTAACATGCTTCAGAACCTCAAGAATTCTTTGCCCGTAACATTTAGACCCTTCTTTTTGTTTTGTGAATGCTTTAGACTATGATACCTTCACCAGAGCAAGAATTTTACTAAAAGCCTTGTGGGCACAGTTCAGTTTTCTGTCTCCTAAATATTTTACAATTTTCCAAAAGTAGCTTTTGTTTTGTTTCTGAAAACATTCTTTCCATCTATTACTAGAGCAGTGGTACATCTATTACTAAAACAGAGAAAAAAGCCACAGGGGTCAATAAAAATGGTTCCTATTAAATTGTAATGATTTCCACTTAGACCTTTGGCTCACATCACTCCAGAGTTGAACAGAAGTTAAAAGCAGAGGACGTCATCAATCCACATACATTGCCTATTATCTATTTAAACATGCACACATTCATCAGATAAAAGGCATATAAGCATTTAGTTGTTATCATCTCACGACTGGGCACTGTTGGAATTAAAAGCCACAGTATAATCCTGCACATACGTATTGATATAATCTCTTTAACAACACTGGAAAATCTAATTATGGAACAAGTAAATTAGATGTTTCCACAAAGATCTGGCGTTGACTTGGTGGAGCTTTTGCCCTTCACTTCCTCTTTGAAAGTGCTGTGTGAACATAACACATTTATAGATGATTCTTAATCATGACAACAGATGAATTAAAGAAAAATAGTGTGAAAAGTGGTCTGATTTTCAGTTAGTCCTACTAGATTGTACCCTAGCTGGCCTTTCTCAATGAAGTATACTTTACTTCAGTCTTGCCATGTTTCATTATAGGCCCATATTGCCACATATTGCCCCAGAGAGTTGTTTAGCAGAGTATGACAAATGCTTTGACAAGTCATAAATGTTCCTCAGGTAAGGTTCAATTTATTCAGATATCCAAGATTTTAATTACATAACTACTTTCAGTTAAAAAAGGTTAGGCACTGGAAAACCTATTACAGATATCATTAGCATCCTCAAAATTTGTCATCACTGTAGCAACACCGAATCACGGAATGATTTGGGTAGGAAGGGACCCTCAAACATCATCTAGTCCAACCCCCCTGCAATGAGCAGGGACACCTTCCACTAGACCAGGTTGCTCTAAGCCCCATCCAACCTGGCCTTGAACACTGCCAGGGATGGGGCATCCACAGCTTCGCTGGGCAAACTGGTCCAGTGTCTCACCACCCTCATTGTAAACAATTTCTTCTTTACGTCAAATCTAAATGTACCCCCTCTAGCTGTTTAAAACCACTGCCCCTTGTCCTGTCGCTACAGGCCCTGGTAAAAAGTCTCTCTCCAACTTTCTTATAAGCCCCCTCTTGTATATTGAAAGGCTGCAGAAAGGTCCCCCTGGAGCCTTCTCTTCCCCAGGATGAACAATCCTAGCTGCCTCAGCCTTTCCTCACAGGAGAGGTGTTCCAGCCCTCTGACTGTTTTTGTGTTCCTCCTCTGGACCTGCTCAAGCAGGTCCATGTCCTTCTTGTGCTGGGAACCCTGGAGCTAGATGTACTACCCAGGTGGGGTCTCACAAGAGAGGAGGAGTGTATCCTGAGAGTATCTTGCTTCTGTTTGCTTCAGTGAAGAGTTCCTTGGTTCCTCTAGGCTAACTCTTAAAGGTTATGTCTGATTGTTTTAAAATATGAACTGACTTTAGTGAATAGCTTTTTTTTCTTCAGCATCTCACAGGATCACAGAATCGTTGAGGTTGGAAGGGACCTCTGGAGGTCACCTTGTCCAAGCACACTTGGAGCCCAGGACCATGTCCAGATGGCTTTTGAGTATCTCCAAGAAAGGAGATTCCACCACCTGTCTGGGCGACCTGTACCAGTGCTCAGTCACCCTCAGGGTAAAAACGTTTTTCCTGATTGTCCTGTTTTCAGCTGGGTTAGAGTTAATTTTCTTTCTAGTAGCTGGTACAGTGCTATTTTTTTGGTTCAGTATGAGAAGAATGTTGATAACATGCTGATGTTTTCAGGTGTTGCTAAGCAGAGTTTAGACTAAGTCAAGGATTTTTCAGCTTCTCCTGCCCAGCCAGCAAGAAGGCTGGAGGGGCACAAGGAGTTGGGAGGGGACACAGCCAGGACAGCTGACCCAAACTGGCCAAAGGGGTATTCCATACCATGTGACGTCATGCCCAGTATATAAACTGGGGGGAGTGGTGGGAGGGGGGATCGCCGCTCGGGGACTAATGGGGCATCAATCAGCAGGTGATGAGCAATTGCACTGTGCGTCACTTGTGTATTCCAATCCTTTTAGTACTACTATTGTCATTTTATAGTGTTATCATTATTAGTTTCTACTTTTCTGTTCTATTAAACTGTTCTTATCTCAACCCATGAGTTTTACTTTTTTTCCTGATTCTCTCCATCCCACTGGGTGGGGGTGAGTGAGTGAGCAGCTGCGTGGTGCTTGGTTGCTGGCTGGGGTTAAACCACGACACTGATTTTCCGAGGGAACCTCCTGTGTTTCTGTTTGTGCCCATTGCTTCTTGTCACTGGGTACCAATGAGAAGAGCCTGTCCCCATCTTTTTTGCACCCTCCCTTTAGGTATTTCTATACATTGATAAGATCCTCCCTCAGCCTTCTCTTCTCCAGGCTGAACAGAGCTCTAGTCCCAGCCGTCCCAGCCTTTCCTCACAGGAGAGATGCTCCAGTCCCTTAATCACCTTCATGACCCTTTGCTGGACACTGTCCAGTAGCTCCATATCCCTCTTGTACTAGGGAGATAGAGCTACTCTCTTCATATATAACTCTACCAAACCTTTTTAAGATATTTCAAACACAAGTTACATGTAAGATGCATTGGGATTTATTTCCACTCCTTTTCTTCTAATTAACATCACAGGATGGTAATATTTTCTTGCCACGACTTGATCCTAAGACAGGTCAAAAGATCATGGCAGAGAGGCAGTTAAGTTTTTTTCAGCTTGCAGGGAATTCACATAATAAAGATATCCAGACAAGGCCCCCACTCTACAGTTACCTGGCTTGTGCCAGACTATAATTCCTGAGACTTTTCTACACTTAAGCCATTCACTTGTGATTGTTCCACGAAGGATTAAGAACTGATACGTAGTTTTGCTACTGCTAACAGAACAATAAACAGCCATTTGCAAAAGTGGTGTTGAATTAGTGTGCCTTTACACAGATCGCATGCAAGTCTACAGGGGGCTCCAAAACTCTTTGCAGTGATCTGTTTTGGATTAAATTAGTGTAATGCAATTTACATCAAAAACAATTTCTGAACATATCCATTTCTCTTCCTATACTCAATCAGGAATGAAGGAAGGGAAGAAGGGAGGAAGGAAGAAAAGGATAATATTGCATTCATTCATTCATTCATCATTTCTTTTTCCATTTTTAGACTGTAAGATTATTTCATCTGCTCTCATATGAACTATAATTAATAGCATTAATAAGGTGCTTAGCCTACACTGAAAGCAAATTAATGTTATTAGCCAGAGAATAACTCTCTAAGGCATGTCACATGCAGTGACATTGTAACTGTGAATGCTTTAAACACGTCAGTATGCAAAAACAGTAGACATACATGGTCCCAAAGCTTATCCAGAGACTTTGTATTTCGTATTTTTGACATGGACTGTAATCATACTCTTCAGTATTGGTTTAAGAAGCCACAAACATGAAATATTCAAAGGAGTATTTTATTCATATGTCTTACAGTTTTTTCTCCTCCTAGCATGGAGATTGCCTTGTAATTGAATTATTATCCAGTTAGGTAATTGATTCTCAATAAATAAACAAATGAAAATGGAATTGTCTTTTATTTAGAATTCTCAGTCTGAGTGGACTTCTCTGTCTAACTAGAAAAGCTGTTGGTTTTTCTCTTAAAAATGGCAGCTACAATCTTCTTTCTGATTCCAGCTGATCTCTCAGGCCAGGAACAATATTTCATTTGCATTTCATGGTCCAATCTTGATACAACTTTTTCCTTACTGGTACCTGACAGTCCTAACTTCTACTTGTGACTTCTCTTCTACTCTTTTTTTTTTTTTTTTTTTTGCAGTCATCCACAAGGCTTTAAGCACAGTATTTCCCAGTCAGCAGAAAACACATTGTAAGTTTCTTTTAGAACTGAGTTGAAGTTGGTGTTTCTTTTCCTACCAGATGCCAAACACTTCTGATGTTGTACTATAATGCAGTTTTCCATGCATTCATTTTTACTTCCTATGCTTGTGTTGTCTTTAATCAGAAGGTTTTGCAGCATACTGTTATATCTGGGCTATTTTGTTCTTATTGCTTTTGCATGTTACATTCATCTATGCATAAATCCCGATTTCTGTCTAGTGAATGATAAAACCTCCCTGTGTGGAAAGCTTATAGTTTTCACTTTTTCAGCTTTTCCAGACAGTTTTGTTTGACTTTTCTTCTGTAACATTTTCAGAGGCATTCCCAGAAAATACTCGTTACTGACATCAGCAGTACAGTGAATAAATCTACTTTGTCTGACATAGTTGACGCAATAAGACTGGAACTTTCAGTGGAGGTTAATGGAAATAAGTACTCCCTTCAACTGGGAAAAAAGAAAAAGAAGCTATATTATTCCTTCAGCCTCCTTTGGAAATGCCAGCCTTTAACTTTTTTCCATCATTCTAATAATGGAGAAGAAAGTAACGGAGGAACTAAACACATTTTCTACCTCCTGGAGCAAATATGCCATCTGTCAACAGAGGAGTTTTACAAGACATAAGCAAAACCAAGTAACCAGATCCCCAGCTGAAACAAAATTTGATGCTTGTATACTAGTAAATGACAGACAAAGATCTGTCTGCTGATTAAGCTAGCTCCACTGCCCCTGACGCTCCTCTAATGAACTGTAAAGGACAATACATGAGGAAACTTGTGTATCTCCTCCGAGTTTGTTCGAAATTCCTGTTATCACCACTAAATTTGTACCTCTGATTTATCCCAAGCTTTTTTAATGATATGCTTCTGACCTACAGTTTGGTTTGTTTGACACATCTCCTAAGAGCCTGTGGTCATCCAGCAGTGGTTTTTAATCTGTTACCACCTCTGCATCGTTAAATAGCCTGAAACAGCAGCATGTCGCTGCCTTGGTTTCCAACTTGTTTAAACCCTGAAGCCACTCTCCTGAAGGAGGGAGCAAAATGCAATGGCAACAGCAAATGATCAGTTAGGCTGGAATAAGCTAAATATCATGGAACAGAAAAAGAAACAGTAAAATCAAACACAGACAGTAAGGCCAGCTAATGTTCAGTAGCTTACTACAATGTGGACGCAAACAGATGTGACAACACATGCATACTTTTATCTAATGCAAGCACTTGAT
Source organism: Haliaeetus albicilla (assembly GCF_947461875.1). Taxonomy (NCBI): domain Eukaryota; kingdom Metazoa; phylum Chordata; class Aves; order Accipitriformes; family Accipitridae; genus Haliaeetus; species Haliaeetus albicilla. The sequence continues at coordinate 5,796,342 of NC_091507.1, forward strand.
TGACCAACTGCTGGTGGCCACTAACAGAAGTGATAAAGATTCAGGGTGTAATACAACCGGAATGAAAGCCACTCTCTCTTTACAAAACCTGATTTACAAAGGAGGTTTTCTTCTGTTATCTCCCACGTTGAAAACCCTTCCTAAGTGTATCACAATTTCCCACAAGGCTTTTCCCCATTTTTGCAAATACTGCACTAAATACATTACATAACACTAAATGTGCTGTGCTGCCTTTTGTCCTGTAGCTTCTGAAACTAGTCTTCTTGATGCAAAATATGCAAAGAAACTTACATGATGTTTAATTGCACATGCTTACATAGTTTAAAAATATGTATGCGCCAAAGCTGAATATCTGCTTATAGCAACTTCATAAGGAAGCAACATTTTCTTTAAGAAAGCCAGTTTGCACTGAGTTGTACTGAGAACAGAATCGACTTGGGGTACACAGGAAGGAGGAATGTAAGCTCATCTTTAGCTCCTAGTACTGCTATTCTCCAATATGATTATTTTCAAATAAGAACTGTTAGTTGTTTTCACAGGTGATTATCTCTGGAATCAGAGTCACTCCAACACATCTAGAGATACCAGAAGCCTGTTGAAAGATGTAATGATCAACTGCTCTCCAGCCTCAGAGAGAATGGAAGGCTCTGAAGGGCAAATTGTTTGGCTTTGACTATTCTTCATGAACAGAAGTAGACCTCACCGGAGTGATTTCACTAATTCGGAGAACTCACTAAAATAATCAGCAAATTACTTTTGCCAACAATGCACATTGTAGTCACTTTATTTGAAAATATTTTTATATCATGTGGTTACTTTTTGAATTAGTATATTGCTGTATGAGGACAACCTGCAGAGGCCAGATGGTACCCAGAAGCTCACAGGGTTGGATTTAACTACTCCTCTTCAAATGTCCACAGTATGGTGTTGTGAGGGACTCAAAGAGTTCATGTCTCAAACATTGTGGTGGGGCAAGTTCTGCTTAACAACGAACTCTGCATAACAAGGAACTGCCTAGCAAGGAACCCCAGGTGAAAAGAAGCAGGGAAGGGGAAGGTACTCCCCAAACGACTCCCAAGTCCCAAAGGCTCACAAACAGCTCATGACACCTAATTAGCCTAATGAGTTCGAGTGCCTGCCCGAAGGAGGGGCAAGGATGACAAAAGGACACAAACTGAAACCCCAGGTGCGCGTGCCCACCAAACCGGACCCCTCGGCTGACTGAACCAATGCTGGACCCAGGGCCGCTGAAATCTTTCTCTCCCTCTCTCTCTATCTTGTTTCTCTCTTTCTTTTTCCTTTTCCGTAATTCCTACACCTCATCCCTTCAGACATAAACCGTTGACCAAGTCTGGGACTAATTGCGGATCCAGCCGCCCCTGGGCTCCTCTCTGAGAAGGAGTCTAGAAAGCAAGGGGGTCTGCTCTGCACCTCGGGACTCAACGGGAGGGCTCTCCTTATTGTCCTCCCTGAACTGATTCCCAAATAAGCAAGGCCTGTAGTATATGTTTGATGATGTATGGTTAGCACACGTTACACAGTTTACTGACATAGTTTCATGCCAGTTCTTATTGTGAGTGAATAAAAGTTGAGTTTTGTGAGTTAGAGGATCCCTGGTGTTGTTTCGCCTTAATCCTGACCTGAGAATCAGCAAACCTGAGTCGTCATCCTGAGAAATTGGGACGTGACAGGTGTCCATATCTCTGCTAAGTCCGTACTTTATAGACTACGTTCATAGTCAAAGAAGAGAGCAGGCATTTGTAGGTCACAATAAATTTGGTCATAAAGTAGATATTACAAGAGTTCAGATTATTGTGCCTTTTAAATGACTGTTTCTTTCCCCTAAGTATAAAGGACAAGTATGTCAGATATACCATACACATCCAAACTGCAGAAGTCTGCATTTGGTGGACATGAATGTAAGTCTTCCATGAATTCCCATCATATCTGTTAAAAGCACATGTAACATACCTACACTCCAGTCCATTTCCTCCACTGCATCCCCATATAAACCATGCTTGCTCCTTCCTCTGAAATTGTTTGAAGCATATAGAGCAGTATGGACATGTAGATAAGACAGGAAAAGAAGAAATGGTGTATCAGTGTTCCTGGAAAAAGAAAACAAAACAAAACTCCAAACCCTTAGTATATTTTATAACAAAATTTCTACAAAGAAATCTTTCTACAATAGAGCTCAAAACCAAAACCAAAACAAACAAACAAACAAAAAAAAGGAGGAAAAGGAATACTGTAACTGATTATGGGGTAATCCTGAAAACACATAGACACACACAGAGTAAAAATGCCATTCTTAACTGTATACTGAATTGAAAGCAAAAATAAACAACAAAATCTAACTAATTACTGTTTGCTATATATATTGAAAGAGGACTTGTTTAAAGCCAGGAACCTAGCAGTTTCTGGCTACAAGCACCTCTCTTCATTTTACAAGCACATATTTAAAGGCCCAAATACAATTGTTGTTCAAAAATATACCTTCAGAACTACATATATATGTGAAACACAATCACCTTCCTCACAAATTCATATGGAAGCTGATCAACTACACTATTATGAGGACCAGGGTCAAACATACCATAATATCATTAACTACGTTAAATCAAGTATACTAGTACTTTTCCTCCTTCTTTATCCCGGACTAAGCCATATGACCAAATCTCTTGTCATTTAGTGCTCTGTGTGTGTATGCATGTGATCAGTACATAACGCTACAAGTATGTTGTACCAAAGAATAAGTAATCTCAAAGTATCTACTAACATAAAGATTTTTCCTCTCACAGTAATGAACAGTCTCCATCGACTTCAGTCTATTTCCTGAACTGATACAAAAGAAAGAGGGCAATAAACAGACTCTCTGTAAATTTTGCCGTTCACGTGATCTGTCAACATGATATTTATGATCAGTTCCAGCAGGCTGTGAAAGCACAGCTCAAATAAGAACTTTTCCTTATGCATTATTTACAGAACTTTACTTAAAATTGTGCACTACCAGCCAAATTTACTGCTATACTCTCTAACAGCACTTGTAGTACATTATGCATATTTTAAGTATCAGTTGAATCACAAAAGCACTACCCAGAAAACTTGTCTGGATCTCATCTTAAAGCACACAGCTAATTACAGAGTAGTTGGGGGTTTATTTACCATATTTTCCCTTGCCAGTGTGTGGTGGATAATACCTGTGATTCACATCAACATCAAAGGGAGACTAGATTTCCTCATGCAGCTGATTCATCCACCCTTTAAAGAAGGGAGAACAATACAGACATGCACAGACTGTTTCTTTAAAATGAAAAAAAATTTTAACCTTTAGAACCTGAAACCGAAGTCTTTTATTAAAAGGGATTCATCTGGTATCAATAGTTTACTCTTAAGGAAAAATAACTAGGTTTAATCTAGTATATTTTTGATCCATTTTTCCTCTCTCCTTGGTTGGATCTGTTTTTACAAAAGTTGCATGGTTAAAGCTTTCTTTTTTACTGGCATATGCAGCAGTACCTAACCACAAAATGGGAAAATTCTATCCAGATTACTCGCTTTATAATTGTGTTTCTGACTGAGACTTTTTCTTCGTAAAACATTTCTCCTTTTTTAAAAAAATGACAGAATAAATAGAACATTTTTCATGTGGAAAAGGAAAACAAAATTATTTGAATTCCCTTCAAATATTTGTGCATGTATCCTGTATGTATCCTGTATTAGTATTATAAAGTACAGAGTCAAAAAAATAAAGACAATATTTTTCATAAAAGATGCACTTTCCATGAAGTTGTATTTGTTGCTATTTGAGAGGTCATGCTTGTGAGAAACTTTCATTACTGTAGCAACAAACAACATTAGACTTCTGAGTCAATTTAAAAGACTGAAAATATCAGCACTTCAAGTAAAAAAAGATGTATACTTATAAGTTAAATATTTAATATGTAAATTAATGTAACGCTGACCTTTCATTAAAGACCATTTCTGCAAGGCAGCTGATTTCTGTTTTACAACTTGCATTTTTTACTGCATGGGATTATCTTTGACTTTTTCCTTAAACATAGTTCACTCAATTGAGAGTAATATACAAATTCTAGGGTAAAACACGACAAAAATTTACTTTATACTTATAATGGTGTAGGCACAATTTCCTTTCCCTACAAATTGCCTTGTTCTATTGTCACAGAGGTAGTGCATACTTCTAAATGTATACCTGTATTGCTAAAAGTGAGTATCAAAAGCCTCCGCCATAGATGTTATTTTCAAGAGATAATAACTCAGGTTTGTTTGGGGGTTTTTTTGAAATGGAACTGACACAAAGATCTAACTTTCACGAACAGTCATCGAATCAATGATTGATATGGAAGGGCACTACATCATTCTCTTCTTTGCAACTCAAATTGACAGGTTCTGATTGACAGCTCGCTGTCAGGTGGAGAAGTGTCTCACCTATTAATATCCTATAAAAGATCACAGGCAGCTATTTATCTCCTGCCAAAACTCTTTGAGGAGAATCATAACTGACTACCCTTACCGTGACCTTGAAAATAGAATGACAATATCAGCTAGTAGGCAGGAGAGAAATTCGACAATAACAGCTTAACTCCTGAACCACTTCAGTAAACAGCTCCTTCAAAAATGTATTGCCACTATCTTTTACACAGTTCAAACACAGGGAACTTCAGTTTCAAAAGATCTGAGATTCACTTACTCAAATAGAGTAAATTTTTTTAATCCCAACATGAATCACACAGTCTTTTCCATTTACTGAGTAGCCAGAGAGGTTACGCACATCTGACATAAGACATTCTTTAATGTGTGTTTAACTGATCTCGAAAACATCTAAAAGCATCACGTTGCTGGTGACTCCTCTGCATTACATAGTACTAGGTTCTTTTTTAGTGTGAGCAGTCTGTACATTACTCAAGGATTCAGTTTAGGCTTGAGCTGTGAAACACAGCTTTAAAGTGGGTGAGAGAGCAAGTTACAACTAATCTGACTTTGTGCTTCAGACATGGGTCTTTTAACTTTTTTTCCTCCAGTTTTGCTCTAAATGCTTGCTGCATTGAAAACTCCCTGGGTAATTTTGTTTGCTTTTCTGTGCATCGATGTTAATCTAAGACCACTGCAGCAGAGCAACAGGTGGGACTCTGAATTTGTTGGCCTGCATTTGTCACATCAAACTGAGATTTCAAGTATGATTCTGTACTGGAAAGGAGATGGGAACACGCCACAGGGATCCATTCTACTTTTTCACAATAAATTCTAAATTAACCTTTAATATGATGTACAAGTACGATCTTTCTGAACAACTTTTTTTTTCTTTTTTGCTAGATGTGAAAGTATCCTCACATTCTGTCATAAAGTACATATTTTTAACCTGTCAGACCACTACACCCCCCGTACCAGTGAAGGTACTATGATTCACAGCAAATGACTATAAAAGCAGAAATAGTTGGCTTTGCCTGAGATAGGCAAACACTGTGCTGTGTTAAAATTGGGTTAACAATTGTTTCTGTAATCCCCAACGTCTTATAAATTCCAGCTAATTCACCCATAAAACCGAAACAGCCTGCAAAGAACTATTTGAAATAGACAAAGGGGTAAAATATATTACTCCCTATAAGGATAAATACCTATGATTTAATAATACTTATTGAATGTGTATGAATATGTCATTTTCACATAGTCACAGGACCCCAGAGTCGCAGTTAAGATGAAAGAAAACAAAAATGCTGAAGTACATAATCTGAAGATACATTTTCAGCACAAGTACGTAACAGTGTGTCGACGCAGGCAGATGCAAACCTAACTTTTCCTTCCCTGTAGCCCTTTTACTAAAAACATTCTTCCTATTCAATATCCCCCTAAGTGGATAAATTCATTCAGCGCTTATTCCCCATGGCTCCCTCTCTACTTCCCGATTAGATCACAAATTAGACATTGCTCTTTGGGGTGGGACTGGCTGAATGCACTTCATTAAGCCTTCTTGTTCCGGCAGAAGGAAAAGGTAAACCTTGGCCTAGTTGTATAAAAGCAGGACTTTGTCCTACAAGCTGGATTTTGTTCTGTTCTGACCGCTAACAGTGCTAAAATCCTTGCTCGCGTGACTGAATCCATGAATGAATATTTGTGTTACTTTTTTAAAAAGACACACCTTAAACCACAGAACTCATATTTTCCAAATTTTACAGAATCAGAAAAGAGAGCTCCAGACCACTTGGGAGCAACTTATCAAAACCAGAAAGGGTGTTGAAAATGGAATGGGAAAGAGAAAAAAAGGTAAAAATATGGAAAATCTGACTCTTTCTAGAAGATGTTAAAAGTAGGATGTGTTACCACTACATCTGCATTTGTGAAATGATTCTTCCATGCAAATATAAAAGAGACTTTTGACATCTCTAATTTCATGCCTATTTCTTCTTTTAAACGCTTAAGGTACACAATTCATGTATGTTTTTATTTCCTTTCTATAAAACCTTTTTCTCCCCTTCAAAAAATGCATTCTCGTAAGGATGGGGAAAAAAAAGACACTTCTCATCTACTACAAATTATACTCATTACTAAATCCTCCTCCCCTGCAAAATTTTGGAGCCCAGTATACGCATCTGCTGCGTTTTAGAAGTGTTCCATTTACAATGTAGTCTGTCACTCACTGCAGAACTAGTTAAGTCCTTAGTAATTCTTAAATTATTTAAATCTTTCATTTTCAGATGGCCCTAAAGTATACAAATTCACAGCTTCTTCCTGTTAGCTTTTTGTTCAAAAGGAACAAGCAGTGGTCTGAGAAAAAGGGATAAAGATCCAGCAGAGTTGTTATGGCTTATAATCTTGTGTACACAAAGATACACAAACTCTTCTCTAAAATTTGTATTTTGCTGTAAACTATAAGGAATAGTCTTTAGGATTCATAAAAACATTTGATTTCAGAACTGTAACTCCAGTACAACATGCCAATTGCCTGATCTTAAAACCTAGTGAAATACAAAAAAACTCTAAACCATGACCTGCTAGAGTAGATGAAAAAAAATCTGAATGTCTTGTAACAGTGTTTCAAGGACTGAAATAGAATAGATAAAAAGAAAATAAAAAATTTATTAACTGTCATCACAAAATTTTGAATATTATGGCTATACAATCTATGAGTGAAAAAAATTTGCATGAAAATTGTTCATCTTTACCATACCTTTCGAATATAAACATGTTTGTATGAAATACTGTTTTCCAGAAGTTAGATTTCATTAGGATTTTTTTTTTTTTAATATTATGATTAATTGTATTCAGCTATATGAATTTGTCAGAGAGGTATTCAGTATCATAGAGTGTACTTTTGTGTTGTTAATTTCTGGTATGTTAGAAACTAGTCTCTGGCATTTTCCAAATTTGGATTGTCAGTGCAGCTGGTCATTAAAGGATGTGCAGAAGATGTATGAGTGACAACCACATTGAACTTAACATGAAATAATTAGGATCCATTTGACTTTCAAATATACTGCAATGTCTAGAGAGTGTTCTGATAGGTTTACAATACATACGCACACTTGCTCTTGGGAAAAATTAATTAGAATTAACATACATTGAGCTGACTTGCCCTCTTACAATTAGGGTGAGCAACTAAATTAGTATTTGTTTTTATACACTGGATCTGACACTTGTATATATTCTTCTCCAGTGCCATTTCTGAGCATTGAATCTTGTATTTGCTCTCTTTCAGTCTACCTAGCAACAAACGAAAACAGTAATACACATATACTGGACTAAGGAAGAACACATACAATACCAACTCTCCAAAAACCAGACCAAAGTAAGTATAACAGCACATAGCTATAAGCTATGAAGAAATTATAATAAGATTTGAAAAACAGAAAATCTAATGACTATATACATGGTAAGAATTCATAAAGTTGACAATACAACTGAGAAATAGCTAGAAAAGAAAATAATGTCATGAAGTCCATCGCCTGAACTCTGAAGAACTTATAAAGGTAATACAGGTAATAGGTATAATAAACTTACATAGACAAAATATTTATGTTGTAATTGTTATGTAACTATATATATCCATATACATTATATATAAATATAGCATAAAAGGGCTATATAGGAAGTACCAGTCCTACTGAAGATTGGAGCTTCATCGTGTATTTACTGTAAAGATCATTAACCAATTAAAACATGCATGATAGCTGATGATTTTTAGTGTGATGATAAAATGTATATTAAGAACCAGTTAAGGTGAATGACTCTGAATTCTTTAAATTCAAGATTGTTTGAACTCTGGTATAGCTGTGCACAAGGATTACTGGTGTACAGGGCTGAGCTTGCTACTTATGTATTGTCTAAACAAAAGAAGCCTGTACGACAAATGAAGTGTTGAGTCAAACATTTGGCTAAAAGAGGGCTGATGGAGACTGCTCGCTGAAAGAAGTGGAACAAGAATGCTGTGGAGCAACTGTGGCTTCCAAAAACCTGGTGGCCCTTCACTTACGAGTGCCAGATGTCTGAATGCTGCTGCAAGCTGGTTGCCTCTTGATGGCCATTCCCCTACAAATGGCCTTAGTCAGCAGACTAGTCATAAAAGCAATGGTCTACCAGTGCTCTGGAGTTGACAGGTATGAACTATATAATGTCAGAACCAGTGTGTCAAAGCAAATATTGATTTTGTTGCTCACACTAATATATGGGAGAGATCAGTTCAGTGAATATTAATCTAATTACTCCTATCCCCAGGAGCAAGTTTTATGGTCATACACTTTGCATATGAATTCACTACAGGGCATAGTTAAGATTGCTCGAATGCCTTAATTGCTTCTCAATACCTTAATGTGCTTGGATATTCTTTAATTTAACATTGACTCTGAATTGTCTGGGTTATAATTCTCACTATAATTGCAGCATTCCTGTAACAAAGTTTATTGTAAATTACGAATCTGTGCTGTTAACCTTGACTTCAATTTACCATGACTTTTGTCTGGAAACTATGTTGAGAACTGGGGCCAAGTGCCCAGCTGATGTATAGCCACTTACCTGGAGCTGAGCTAAAAAAGCCATGCTGACTTAGATGATACATTGTTTTGCCAGCTCTAAACACTGACTAAACTATACAATAACACTGTGCACATTATGAATATTAATAAAGTTAGAAGAGTTACTTGTTTTCTAGCATTGATTTCCAATCCTGAACTCACCTGTTTTGGGGCTACCATTTTATTGTCATTGCACTGAAATCAATGAAACATTCAGAGATATCCAAAACACCATGAATCACTACAGACACATTACATACTTGCAAATCACGGAAGAAGCGACCAACGTATAATTAATGTACTCAAGAGTCTTTTAAAAACCACCAAATGCTTGGTCACTAAGCAAATAACCTCTCAACAATTTTCAAAGCGGGGTGTGTGTGTTTGTAGTAAACAAAATATTTCACTATTAAATTAGTTAGAATGTAGGTGAGAAGGCATCTTTAAATCTATCACCACTGCCAAGAGGAAATAAGGATGTTTTCATTTATTTATAAATACTCGTGAGAATGTTGATGGCTGGGAAGACTTACTCACTTAAAGAAATTTGATATAAAAACCATTTTGTTTTGGTGTAATGAGTAGAGATGGCCACATCAAATATTTATAATGATAGAAATGATAGAAAAATTGCACTATGAGATCAAGATTTTAGATCAACATTTTTTTCTTGCTAACAGTCTTGATGACTGCTTCATGCAGTCATTAAGTCTAGGAAATTTAGCCTCTGATTCTTTGGTATAAGTTTTCATTCAGCCATGACAGCATGTGAATGTATTCACAGTAACTACCTGGTACATACTTTTCAGACTAGTAATTAAGGGACTTCTTATGTCTTAGAACATGTTTTTACTTTTGATTAACTATTTTTAGAAATGGTGCAACTTGTTCCAAAAGTGACTGAGAAAAATACTTTGGCATATTTTTCAAGAAGTTAAATGGATGAAATATTTTTGCTCCAATTATATTGATTTGTATTTCAGGATATACAAAAGTATACTTTTATGATTTGATCCCCTTAAAAGCCCTGTGGTGACAATTACACCAAAGTAGCTAACTTTGCAAAAATTAAGAATGACTTAGGATGATTTTGTACATCCAATGTTTAGGTGACCCAATCTGATGGCAATTAAAAAATCATTGCTTTCACAAAAACATTTATTTCCTAACTTCTATAAATCAAATCTTTTCAAAATGAATCTGGCATAAAAATGGAGGCATCTAAAATGACAGTATCTTAAAAAATTGGCCTTATGAATGCCACTTAATGAATGCATCAAATCGATGAAGAACACTTTCCCATTCTAGAAAAGTCATGGGTTATGACTCTGCATTGTGCTTTCACGTTATTAAGTCACACCACAAAAGATTTTCATATTGAAGTTACATGAAATCCTCAAGAATGAAAGTCCTAAAAAACTTAGATGTTTTTTGAAAAAATTTTCTGAAGCATGTAAACATAAATAGTTTTTAATTTTTATAGAGATAATACTGACATATCTGATAGAAAAAAACAGCCATTTTCACTACAGAAATTAAGTTCAGTCATCTTTTAAAGGAAAAAAATGATGGTAATATATAATGACATATTCCTCGTGCCCACCGGTTCACATTTTTTTTCTATTTTTTTGGAAGTATCGTCATTGTGAAATGCCAGCATCAACTCATAACACAGTTAGAAACCTACCTTTGTATAAACTGCATGGCTTCCTTTGTCAGTCTCTGTGTAAGGTTCTCATAGGATAGTGGTTGCTGGATAATCTGATGGTCCCTCATTAAGAAGCAGTTCAAGTGTCGAAAATGATAAAAGAAAAAAATCAAAACCGCAAGTGAAATAGCGGTTATTAACAAGCAGTAACCCAATGCTTGGAAAGGTACTTTGAGAAGGCCAAGGTACTGCACTATTGCCAAAGAGACCAGGGTGATTCCAGTGATTTGGATTGGGATGACAAGGGATTTCTGAACCCCTTTTAAAAACACGCTGCCTTGGCCAGGCTTGCAGTCTCTAAAATTGGTCACGGTAAGCCCATAAAAGTAATCAAATCCATGACTGAGGGGGTGGTGACAGAAGTCATTACTGCTTTCACAGTTCATCCCAAGATGCCACTTTCCTACAAAGAGAAGGACAGGGAGTATTTTTGTAGTCAAATCACCAAACTTATAAAGTATTCCAAACATGAAACTGTCACTATCTGACTGATATCCCCCCACCCCCAGCATTTATTGCGTGGATTCCTATTCTCTATCTAATCTTTCTTTATGCCTTCATCAAAGACTTTGTTTCATGTCTGCCTCTTCGTTTTAGTTAGAAATAGTTTGGCACGGCTCCTGATGGAGGCCATTAAATTCTGAGTGGGCTAGCAGGTCACTGAAGAGCAACAGAGCCCTAAGAGATGGTTAACTTTGAAAATGAAGAAGTCTCTGTGCATGTGTAGTTAGGTAGTCATAAGCAAATGCCATTTTGTAGCAGCTACTGCTTTCTTCGGAAGAGCCAATATGGAGTACAAAATATCTTTTCTGAAATTTTTCTGGCAAATCATTCACATTTGGCTACTTTAAAAAAAAAAAAGAAGAAAACAGTAACAAACAGGAAATAAATCAAGAATAGTGAAATTACCAAGGCATTTATTATTTAAATGAGTGCAGAATCTCTGAAATTGCCAATCTCCCTCAATATATACATATATATATATAGCGAGGGAGATTTTTTAATATATATATATATAAAAAAATAAAAAAAGAAACAACAGTAACAAGTACTGCCAAACACTATCTGTCACAGCATTTTGTCTCACTAGGAAATCACTCTAATTCTGCAATAATGTTGGACACTGACTGACACAAGAAAACATTGAGTCTGATTTGCATTATACTAGCGTAATCTATGTTCATGCTGATTACAGGAAGTATATAGATAATTTGTTCTATGATGCAGGTACAACCTGTTACCATATGTTTATGCATTGCTTAGTGCAACAGACCTAACTGTTTGGTAGCTGTTATTTAAATTCAAATGCATAATTTAAAAAAATTCAAATTCAGTAAAGCCTATCGATACAAATTATGGCTAGAGCTATGCTCTTTGGTCTCAGCAAAGAAATATGTTGAGTATTTGACAAAACACGTCACCCTTGACAAAACAGATGACAATATATATTGCTGGGCCAAATTTTATTTATTTTTTCTGAATCAAATACCTAAACATGACCAGCTAATTCAGGGGTTGTGATCTTAAAATAAACAACCAAAAAAGCCCCACAAACCCAGTAAGTCCTCAACTGCATAACCTAGCCCAAAGAAATTTGAAATATTTTGTTCTAGAGACTTCAGGATACACAAGGTAGAAAGTACATGAAAGGAAAAGAACATAAATAGAATTCTCCCCTTTCCTGAACCATCCCAGCTTTTACACATCTGTAAGAAAGAGTCCTGATGCAGGCAGTCCTGAGCATCTCCCGGGTCTAGAAAGCGGCATATTCATCCTGCACTTCTGCCTTTGGGAATGACAAATGCATGTACTGCGGTACCAAAGAGGGTGGAGATGGGGGTCAGTTCTGATTTTTTCAAATAGTACCTAGTAAATGGGCTCAATGTCATTATTTCTCGTTCACAAACGACAGAACTAAGGTATGGGATGGGAACGCGTGAATGTAAGTTCACCAGTCAGCAAAGGTGGAGAAAAATACCACAGAAATATTGAGCCCAACTGAATTCTTAGTTGAGTCCAGTTCTCCCTGTACATCTCTTGATGGTCTTAGGTTAGAAATACCTTCTGTATATCACAGAAGCAGATACGAAAGCATTTTCAGGTCTGCTTACGTGCCAGTGAAATGGAGGCCTCTACAGCCTTCCCATCCCACCAGAAGTTCTCCCACTGACTGTCAGATGGCTCCTCACCTGAGGCGGCAGTCTGCTTTCTGCGGGCAGAATCGCTCCCGTCACTACTTTTGACACGGTCCAGTGAACGTCATTGTGGGTGATTACAAAAACAGCAACGCAGACCTCATACTGAATTTTTAGATGTTATAATGGTGCCATAAAGGGCTAGCTAAGACTGCAACTCTGAATTTCATTCCCAGCAAGCAAAGACACAGGTTTTGGAAAATAAATGCTTCAATGTTTTCTCTTAGGTTTACAGGACTGTCTTTCTGGAATAATCGTAAAGCCAGATGTGTAGCAAGGTGAGCATGAAACAACTCTCATCAAGTTACATAACTGAAATTAAAGTAGAGGCTTATAATCACAAATATAAATGATCTTCAAGCTTTAATTTTTAATTTTTCGCTGTTATTTGTCAATCTCAAAGCACCAATAATTCAGTAAAAATATATGAAAAAGAAACCCAAACAATTTAAATATACTTTCAAGGTAATTTATTATGATAGGAAGAATTTTCTTTAAACTGGATAAAACTAGACATTGCAAGCCAGGACAGAAGAATCTTGCAACAACAAATTAGTACAGGGGAAAATATAGGACCTATTTTTATCGAAAGGGTTTTAGCAAGCACAACAAATTGTTCAATGTCAGAATGAACTTGGCTCTCAAAAAAAGATTTTTTCAGAAGCAATTTAAGCCAAACAAAGCCAACAGCAGGTTAGCTGGGAAAAGCAACAGAAGCACTGGTTCAAATTATATCGGCAGCTGTGACGGAAAGACACAATTGCCATTCTCAAATGGCTGACGAGGTAGAGGGTTTTGATAAATCCTGCACTACTCTGAAAAAGCAAGTGATGACTGGGACTACAACACATGTTTTGTTTCATTCCCTGTGACAATAACCCCTGTCTTGAGCAGATTATTGTAATGTGCTTTAAGTTCTGGGGCCCTTCTGAATCCGAGAGCACTGCAAAATGCTCTCAACTCTTTGCCGAGCGAAGCTTCATAGTCTGGACACTTCACACAAGCATCATGTGGATTTCAGCAGATTCTACCAAGCTTTTGAGTGAAATTTATGCTGTTAATTGTAAATCAGGAGTACCTTAATAGTTTGAGACCTAGGCTTTTTTTGCCTCTCCTTTGGCCACAATTAAGATTTCTGCAGAGCAAAAGCAATGCAATGAAAGGCAAGTGGAAATGAGAGGCAAGTCCTATTCAGCCAAGAAACTTCATTTGGAGCTCAGTTTTTCAAAACCCAGAATGCTGGAAAGGCTGCAAAAATCCATGTTTCCCCTCTACTTTTCCCTCAGGCAACTGAAAAGGGAGCAGACTGAAGACCCAGTTGTATACAATGATATATTTATTTTGGTATGATTTTGTGCTCTTCAGGTACATGGTAAGACACAAGATGCAAACAGAAATATTTTATGTGCTCAAAGAAATACATTTATGTAAAGTACATAGCAATAATAATATAAAGTATATATGCATATATTATTAATACAGTCAGATTTTAACCATTAACCGGTTTAGCCATTAGTATTTTAAACTTTGGAGATAAGCTACATAGGTGGATTTTAAATTTCTCTGGATGCTAGACAACACACTGGAGTGAGGAAAAGTTGACCTTTACTCAACTGTAACCAATTATAGCAGTAGTTAAAATAATACCCATCTACCTTCAGTGGAATTTTTGCATTATGAATAGCTATTTCCTACAAAACTGCAACATTTCTTGCTACTCTCCAGGATCCTTAACTGGTGAAATATTACATATCCAACGCATCTGCCTTTTTTGAGAAAACTTCTTTTTGTTGCAGATCAGACTGTGTCTCTTCCTGCCAGATCTATTGGATGTCACCTTTTTTGTGTCACAGGGGAAAAACAATGAAGTAAAAAAGTGTATACATAAAGTAGATTTATAGCTAAAATATATTTAGGGAAGTATCAAGCAAGAGGAAGCATATACTCAGAGGAGGGCAAAAAATTAAAAAAGAAAGGAAAATGCATTTAGGGAAGAAAAAAATGTCCTTAGAGAGTAAAGGGGAGAGAAACTTGGCAAAAAAAAAAAAAGAAGTGACAGTACAGGCTTGAGGAACTGAAAGGCTTCAAATTACCCTTATGCCAATCCATCACTGGCGCAGGATTTGACAATTAATTGTTTGGGAACTGCTGAGTTAGATTGAACTAAGCAAAGACTCCCTGACCTAGACCAATATGATGTGATAAGAATACCAGCAGAGGCAGAAAATGGGCTGGCTGGGAATCAGAGTCTGCCTATCTAGTCTTCAAATCTATGTAATTTTTCTTTTTGTCATTTACATATGCTTTATCCTTAATTTTAATGCACTTCTTGATTTTTGGAAGCCTTCATTATACTCTAAGGATATGGTAATATTACATCTTATGGTTTCATAGCTATCATTCAGGCCACTTGGAAGAATTGTTCATTAAGCATCATGGAGATAACTTCTGGAGATCTAAGTGGCAAGCTGTCATGTTGCAGTGAAAGTAGTTAAAAAAAGAACATTAACTAGGTCAGCCCCAGAAAATGAGTTGTATTACAGTGCTTGTTACAAACAGAAAAATCATTTTTTTGCAGTCTTTAATTGAAAATGGAGCAACAGGAATTAACTCCATGATGAACATGACAAATTATGAATTTTTTTTTTGCACTATGGTTCAAATATACCTGCACTAAATATACTTCTGCTAAGATTTTCTGGTTTTCTGTTTTGAATCTGTCAGGACATCAAGGTATTTTGTACTTTCAAAGACTGGGGTATAGCTAAGTAGGATTTTTAGTCAGGAACATCGACATTGGTTATCTACATAATATACATATTTTTTGAACAGTGCTGTGAATTGTACGCCTTGCTAAACAGCCTGATTTTTTAAACAAAAATTACTCCCAAAATTGCAAGCTTTTGTTACATTTAAAAATCAAATTGGGTACATCCATCATCTAAATTAATGTAGTAACATTCTGGTATGATGTTCTCTAAACAACTATTTCCTGGCAGTTCCAGTACAGAAATACATTATGTAATACAAGTTGTATTTCACAAAAATCTTCTAAAATGGAAGCAGTGTGGAATAAGTTAGTGGCCAAATTAGGAAAAAAAAAATCACATTATTTAAATGTTACACCTTTATGATATTCATTCCAATTCTGTTTAATATTCATCTAGTGGGATTCCTTTTACCCACCACTGGATATTTATGCTGCAGTTAGTTGTCTGAACTATCTTTTTAATGAGAGAGAAACACATTATTATATTAAACATCTACCACAGGATGAGACAAATTTCCTAGCAATGCTGATTTCTCTCTGATGACTAAGAAGAGAATCCAGACGGTTAGCCCAGGTACTGCATTATCTACTGTATGGATATTTGAAAACTGGTGAAATTAGTCCCACCACTGTGCTGACTTGTACCCTGTGATCGATCCCTCATTGTCTCTCTCTTGCAATCAAACTCCTATTTATACTGAAAACTTTTCAAGAGCTTGACTAATTTTAAATTTGTTCATCACGTTTCTTCAGTACCTTGCACAATGAGACTGTAACTACACAAGTGAATTAGGCATACTTACTTGATTAGTGTTTCACATATGCGTGGGAATGTGCTTAGCTTTGTGCCAGAAAAATAAACTCATTGTGCTGTGGGGGAAAGAAGCTTAATGCAGACCCTTAATAGCCTATATGGAAAGCTAATGTTCTTTTCATTGAAATGAATGAAAAATAATGCTGCGTATGTATGCAATTTTACCTATTAGAGCTGTTGCATAACCTCTCTGCTTCAGGAGTTTGGAAAAAGTTATTTCTTCAGAAGGAAGACCCCCAGAAGAGGCAGAAAATAAGAAGACACCAACTCGTGAGAAGGCAGCCATTCCTAAATACAATGAAAATGAATGAGACTTGGGTAATATAGTAAAACAATTTCTATTCATTCTTTCTGCATGCACTTTTTTGCTTTAGGTGGAATCACTTAAATGACATATTACCACCAGACACTAAATGTTGCAAGTGGCAGATACAATCATCCATTTAGCTAAGTGAGGTCACTTCTGTATCGACAATAGAAATTGAGAAGTGGAGAAAAAATTCTCTGCTTATAACCTTGGGGCCAGCCATCACATAACAGCTTCAGTCCATTCTGTAGATGTTCTAAGGTATAACATATCTGAAAGAAGTTGAGCTTGCATAGTTTATTTTTCTTGTACATGGGGACGGAATGGAGCTGAGGACTAAGCGAGAACTCCCAAGTTCCACTCTCAGAACCTCCACTCTCTTCATTGGTTTTCTACAAGCCTTTAAGGTTATTTGAGAGAAGGCAGTTGAAATAGGGCAGTCTTACAGCTGGGCATGTAAATACCATGAGGTCAAAAAAGAGCAAGAGAAAGTCTGATTCTGGAAAGAGAGTGGCTAGGGCACTCAGCTTTGATGGGGGAGGACCAGTGCTCCAGTGGCATGAAGACACATGATTCAATGCACACAGAGTGCATTAAAGCCACATCAGGTATCAGCTAACAAGACAACATCTAAATAAGGCACAGTAATTTCTATATAGTCAGAGCCTGAGGAACACAAACGTGAGCTTATAAATTACTCTCAGGATGAGGAACTTGAGAGCTCAGGTTCATGAAAATTAGATTACTAGGATTCCAGATGAGAGCTGGCTCCAAGTACAGACAGACAGAACACAGAGTATCTATGCAAATCTGTGCAGATATATCTTCAGGAAGACTGAATTACGCAACTGGATGATTGCAGTGCCAAAGTTACATGACTGATGTAGACAACCAGAATCTTCCCTCAGGTATCCCTTGCGGTTAGATGAGAAAAAGACTTGTTAAACTGGTTTATGAAAGAGAGCTCAACCTACCCTTCAAATGTTGACTTCAGTTTTTCACCCCAGCTAGTTTTATTGATCACACTTTAGGTAGTTTTAGTCATCTATACATATCTATACTTTATTTATTAAATATTTATTTATATTTATTTTTATGTACTTCAGTCTCTTGTAACTGAAATCAATGTCATTCCCTTAAGCTACCAGAATGACAGTACAGAACCATGTTTTTTTTTTTTATCATTACCTTTCTCTGAGTTTGTGTCTTATCAAATACTGCATTTTGGAATATTTTTCTTCAGCTTTATTAGCAGGAGTTTTAAATTTCTAAAATTTTTTCCACATCATGATTCTAGTATCTTCTGTAACAATCCTTTACTAGTTCTTCAATGATGCTTGGAAGTAGTCCATATTTAGCAATTTCGTAATTTAATTAAGACAAAGTTCAATTTTTGCACCTATATGGAAATGATTAGGTATGACTGAGGGCAGATCAGTTAAGAAAAAAAATCAGTTCAAATGCTAATTTTTCAGAAATAAGAACAAGGATCATAATGGAAAGTGACCTGTGGCTTTACCTACACTACATATTAATAGCAATATAGCTGTAACAGGTATATAAAAGTTCCCTTTGCAGCTGAATGTAGTGGAAAATTTAGCAAGTTTTATTAGCTGGCACTTTTGCAGAAGCTTGTTACTTGATTTGAATGAGCACGAACATATCAAGTAGGCTCCAGAGTCTTGCTTTGCTTTCATTCCCAGAAGCAAGGACAGGATGTTTTATCACTAATGAACAAGTGATCTGATTAATGTATAATGATCCTTGCTAAAAATGATGTTAAGGGAATGTTAAAGCTGCATGGCTAAGCACTAAGGGGTTCGGTCCCAGCACACTAAAATAAACAGACTGGATCTTCAGTGACTCAAATGGGCTTTGGATCAGGTACTTTAAAAGAAAGACAAGTTATTAAATGCACGTATTCTTAGGATACTTAACACTGTGTATGGGTAGATATGGAACAAAAATACTTAGAAAGAAAGGAGACTTTTTGCTTTCTTGTTCCCAGTTTTAAGGGCTGCTGGCATAATTAATGAACTGTCCTTCCTGTCTGCCTTGCCCCCCCCCCCCCCAAAAATAACAATTTGTCTAAACCAAAAGGTTGTGTAGAAACAGAAATGTCTAAGCAGAATGATTTGCACTGCATTCTTCCACTGTGTCTTTCTAGATGCATCTCTGTGATGTTCAACACTCAGGCTGCCCACCAACATCCTGGGAGCAGCGTGAATGAAACTGGGGAGGTAGGCAAAGAGCCCATGGTCATTTGGACAGTGGAGGAAGTTGATGGAATTTGTCTGCTCCTTACATTAAATAACCACAATCAGATTTTTTTCTCAGTATTTAAAAAAAATCTTTTTCTCAATTAAAAAGCTTTATTTTTGTGTTAACTCTTCTGAAATGTCAAAATTTCTCATATATAGGGAAAATCTCAAATGTTGACGAACCCTGCTGAGCTTGAGTAGTCACTGAAATGAGTACCTAATCCAGTAATGCTAAAGATATCAAGAAAGGCCAGAGAAAAAAATGTATACAGTTTACTGCAAATAAAATACGATATTTATATATAAATAAAGTAATGGGATTTTACCTGATCTGATAGGATATCGCCCTGTCAGGAAAGCTGCCCTGCTTGGAGTACAAAGTGGGGATGCTGCTATATGCTGAGTAAGTGTCACTCCTTCCTCTGCTAGCCTGTCAATATTAGAGGTCCTAGAAAAACATAAGCAGGAAAAAAAATAAAAGAATACACAAAGATGATTATCTGGAAATGGGCATGGTGAGATCAAGGCATCCAAGGCAAAAACTATCAGGAAAATCAAGTTAACACTTACTGTATGCAAATTATCAAAACCATGGTGGTGTTGCAATTCTAAATACTATCATGTCAAATATTTTTAATTAGGTGTCAACACTGAATTGAGACACTACGGCATTGTGCCAAAAATCTTTTTCCCCACTTTCATCTACTCTTCATGGCCAGTACTAAACTGTGACACCTGGATGTATTGTATTGCAACCCTTTTTAATGCATTCCTTGACCCAGAACTGTAATTCTGCTACTTACATGGCCTTTCTGCTTCAGCAATGGGGAGAGGAGAGACTGGATAAAGGTTGTACTTCCTTAATCCCTACTTGGTGTCACTTCCGTCTTTCCCCAGCAGAAGTTTTTTGGGGTAGGGGTAATGTTGTGCGGTGGTATCAGTTATTAGGGGAGATTCAAACAGTTATGACTGCGTTAGGCTCTATATTAACTATGCTTACATGTCTGATATGACTATGTCTGCAATATTAGACCCAGGAGCACATCCAAGTTTCCATATCTGCATGGGAAACTTGTCTGTGACGTGGCTCATCACGCAGATGAAAATTGGTTCCTGCAGGAAGAAGTCCTGTGCCCTTGGTTCTACAGAAAAAAATGAGGAATGCAGACTGACCAGGAGCTGCAGCATGCTCTAATAGGTCCCTGACCTGGGAGATTAATGACCATAACCTCAAGGCACACTAGTGCTCCCATCATCTAAGTCTGAATAGTCAGAAACATTAATTTTACAACAGACTTCTTTGCTATCTATAGCATCACCTACTGATAACAAGCAGTATGATGAGATTTCTTCATACTCCAAAGGTCTAATTCTGAATTCTCACATCAGAGAACATAGATCTTGGAGCAGTTCTGGTCCTTGTGAGGGGAATGATCCAAGCATCAGTGTTGTATATACTTTCTTCCTGTTTAAAATTAAGCTGTAACTTGAGTTCTTTCTTTTTTTTTTTTTTTTTTTGAGTTTGAATTACAAGGAGTTTTTACTTCTAACTAACTTCAGCAGGAACAAGAGTATTTAACACTTGACAGGATGGTGCTTTTAGTCTGAATGTTTTATTAAACTTGATCAGAGACTTTGTACCACTGAAACACAATGACTAGGTACAACTTGCGCTGTTTACACAACCATCATACCTCAGCTGGTAGTAAGGATCATACTGGGGAACACTGCTGCATTACTCAGGTATATTAACATTTGTTTCAATGACTTTATTGACTACAGCATGAAGATAAATGAAGGAAAAAAATCAGCACTTTCTTTCCAATTGGTTAGTGACAAGCTTATCTCCAATCACGAGTGCTTCAAAGTTGCGTCATGTGTATTTTAAAAGAAAATTACTGATTATACTTTGCTTCTCTAGACCTACCCTTATTTGGTTGGTTGCACAATTCTCTGTTTATGATGCAGCTTTTCATCAGGATAAAAACATCAGATAAGTCTTCTTTCATATTAAGAAAAGAAAACAAAGATTGAATATTCTGTTCTCTGGAAAGATTATTAACTTCGGTTACTTATGAAGAACCTAATCAAATCTCTGACTGTTTGTGGGTTTTTAACTTCACAAATCCATAGAAAAACTAAACATAAAGCTATGACTTCCCTGAATGTATCATCATACCTTAAGGTTCTGTTCCCATAACATCCCAGGTCTCCAATACCAAGATCATCAGCCATCAGTAAAATGACATTGGGATTGTTTGTTTTGACACTGTTTATGGCACACTGGCAAATTACTAGAAATAAAAGGAGTCTCATCTTCTTCCTGGTGTGTAAGAACAAGTGGAAAACATAACAGACTTTTGTTAATTCAACTCTTAATCTAATTTAATCCTATTATTGCACTGGATTGCATAGTAGAAGAAAAAAAAATATACTATCTAATTTTCTTTTTTTGGTTTTTTTTTTCCTCAAGAGATTTTTTTAAACATTATTTTCTCTCCCATATTTCTTGAAAATAAAAATGCATCTTTAATATATAGCTAATTTTTCCTTCCATCCCTTTACACAGATGAAGCCTTTAAGTAAAGACAAACAAGTAGTTAAAACCTCAGTGGCAATACTTTTGCATACACAGATACAGCAATAAATCATAAGAGCAAATAAGGCTTTTTTTTTTTTAGGTATAAATGTGATTTGAGGAACACAGAAACTGAAATCATTTAGGACCAAAATTTCCAAGGTTCATTGCAGAAAAAAACTTCATCATTCTGCTATTGAAGTAAATGACTGAATTTCCCTTCAATACGGGGAAAAAAAAAGCCAGTTTGAGTTTCTTGACAGGAATAAGCATTACGGAAAAGGGGGTGAAGAGATGCACCTGAAATTATTGAAAGGAATGTTTAAGAAAAAGCTCTTCACAAACATTTTAAATGTCAGGGCCTACAGAAAAATTATGTAAAAATATTTGATATAGTACCACAATGTTCAATAAACAATGCTCATGCTGTATGCAACTTAAAACAGGAAGAATGTATTGTACACAATACTACATGCCATTATATGCTTTTATGATAAAAGCACAGTGTATTTGCAGATGTGCATGCTACTTAACCCAAACAGTGACTTGTCATAGCTGTTTAAACTGCATTGACTGCATGCCCTGGCTAAAATTGAGTGCCTCTAGGCTGTGACAGACTGTGCCAGGCATATACATAAAAAAAGAACAAAGCCTGTCCCTCCTTTGCCCCCAGTAATACTCCCACCTTTCCTGGATGCAGGCAGCCTTTTTCAAATGCAGATGAGGCGTGAGTCACACCTGCACTCTGGATTGCGCCAGGACAAGAAGGAAAGTGGAGGAAACCAAGATTGAGATAGAAATTTGAAAGTGCAAGAACTGGAAAAGCAACTAGAAACAAGAATTTCCAGAGAGAATGGGGACAGCAGGTCAAGAAAGAAAAAAACTTGTCTATCAGTGAGTTATGGTAGATAAAAGCAACTGGAGAAAAGATAAAGAAGCCAGAACTGGAAGAGCTGGTACAAAGAGACTAGACATCAAGAGAGACAGATTCATAAATCAGTGAGGTGTGGTGGGTAAAAGTATCTGTAGCAAAGATGAAGTAGTCAGAACTAGAGGAGCTTGCACCAACTTGAATAAAGAGCAAGAAGGGAAGCTTGAGACCCAGCTGGAATGAGAATTGCAGGTTGAAATGAGAAGAAATGGTAGAGGGTTTAAGAAACTGGAAGGGATAGCATGACAGCGGATAGGAAAACAAATTGAGGAAAAGAGGTGGGAGAACTGGGAGTGTCTGGGATGAAAGAGCTGAGGAGTTATGATTAAGACAGATGAAGAAAACTGATTGGAAATAGCCTGGGCAGATAAGACTTGGGACTGACACAAGTGAGAAGAGACCAGAATAGCAGGGATCAACAAACACAGACTGGGACTTCTGATTCCCAACCTTCATTATTGCCATTCTGTCAGAAAGTATAGGTGCAAAGAGGATTTTAACTCCTTTAGTGCTTGTTCACATACAGATAAAACACTAAGTAGATTAGCTGATTTTTACTGCTTAACGTACTCTTTATAACCCATTGACCTCACTTTGATGACAACAGTTCTGGTTTAGACTTCAGCTGGCACCATCTAAAGATCCCAGCCTTACCACTGTGGCAACAGACCATTCCCCGGTTTACTCCATGGGAAGCAATCTACTTCATTTCAGACATGGAAAACACATACACAACTTTTAAGACTAAAACACCAAATGCAGTTGTGCTTGGTGGGATGCATCTAACGCACGCTTCATCAAATTACCATACTAATGAAGCTGGGTAGCACCTGCCACAGTACAGACTTCTAATCTGTGCGAGAGATGTACCTTTATTCCCTGAAAGGATAAACAAGCGTGAATTGCTTCCCACGCCTTGCAAGAGAACAACTAACGTGCTGACCCCATAGCATAGGAACAACCTGCTGCCTTATCTCATGTTCCTATTCCACTGTTCAGACTACAAGGGTCTTAAGGCCCCTGGTAATAGGGATGTTGAAAGGGTGACGTATACGTTGGTGACATTATACAGAGTTGCATGGATGCTTGCAGGACCTGCACATTTATTTCATAGAATTACCGAGTGCCCTCAGTTTTGCTGTAGGCTTCGCATTGTCTGAATAAAACCTGGACATATATACTCCTGCCACTAACAAACTCATCATTTTAAAGGTACAAAGTTAGCTGGTTTTGCAAGTTTTACAAACAGCAGCTCCAAGGTTTAATTCAACTGGTACAAACAAAACATCCTGTGCTTTAATTAGAAGGTACGGAGCTATGAAGCATAGTCTTTTTCAATGTGTATGGGGTCTTTAGCCACTAATGAACAGAGCAAATTAATTTTCCTTTTACTGAGCAAAGTTACTGTGGGAAACCAGAGTAGTAGCTGTATTTTACTTTCCAGAATGAAAGAAATCTAAAAAATGAGTGAAATATCTTCAAAATTAACTGACTACATTTTATCTGAATTTTAAAGCAATTTCAAGTCTGTATAGAGACATCAGCAGGAAAACAACCTATTCACCAAAATACCTAGGAAAATTAATCACCTTGGTCAAACTTTATAATCTTCTGCTGTATATATGTTATACAGCCTTTTCATATAATATTTTAAATAAATCTACACAGCAAAGTTAACAATAGCTGTGCTCAATATCAACTGGATCACTGTCATTTGCAAAGTGGCTGAAAATCTTACTGTCTGGATCTATTCCTGCAGAAGTTAGCCTCATTTAGTACCTCCGTTTCTCATTTTGCAAATCAACAAAAAAAATGTTATTGAAAGATGCCTCTGATATAATATTGTTGGATACTCCTCCACTCTGAAGGAGTATCTGTAGACACTCTCACGCATTGGCCTGTTTGCCTCCACCTGATAACACGTCCCTGAAGTGGAATCAACAAGGAAACAGGAAAAAAAAATAATCCCAACAACTCCGATTTCTCTGGTGTACTCTCTCTGCAGCAGACTTTAATGCATCTGGAAAGGATGTGCTTGGAAAGCAAGAAAAATTGGATGGATGAAATTGAGTGGAATGGACAACAGCAAAGAAATTTGGAGGAGTAAAAAGGGAAGGACATGAGAAGAATGAAGCTCTGAGAATGCTGAGGCTCGTCTGTGTCACACCAGGGTTTTTAATGGTGAAAAGACAGGCATGTGCAGACCTAACATGAAAATGATTACACCAAATCAGATGAAGCTTCCACTAACCTAGTATTTAGTCTCCAACAGCAGCCAATCCAAATGCTTAAGGAAAGAATGTAAGAAACTTGGCAAGTATATTCTTTTACTAGTGCACCCTTCTAGCTTTTGGCAGTCAGCATTTAGGGTATTTTGGACAGGAGAGCACTGTACTCAATAGCTCTCCATGGATCTTTTTACCTTCATGAATTTGTTTTAGTCCATTTTGAATGAATTAACTTTGGTTTTGGTTTTTGGCATTGAACAAATTTGATTTTTTTTACTTCCACAAGATACTTTAGATGTTCCTGCAGTAGGGTTCAGCTTTGATGGCTTATGTTTTAGATTCAGGTGGAAACATTTTTCCTTAATTGCATGTAGGGCACATAAGGGCAATTTTTAATCTCTGCTTCACTTTCGCTGTGATATAATAGGACTAATAGTACCTTCTTTCTTCCCAAGGTGGCTGCTAAGTTGAATAGATTTGAGAAGTACCTAATTTCCTACAACAAGAGCCATGTAAGAATTTGGATTTCACACATGCTATTTCAAACTACAATACTTCAATCATTACATATGAACCTATATACATGCATAGATATGTAGATGTGTTGATACACACATCTCCACAAGTATGTGAGTGCATACACACACATATCCTACTTTTTCTACATATCTTCAAATTACACTTTGGGGATTCTAATACATATTTTCTATTTGTATTAAAAAAATTAAGTATAAATGTGTAAGAACAAATGGATGAAAACAAATAATAGCTATAATCCTCTCCTTGTTGGTATTTCAATGGATTTGCCAAACAGTTATTTTAAGTTTTAGTTTTCTGCATTAAAAAATGTTGGCAGGTCATACAGAAGCCAAAGACTTGTCTTTTCTCCACCATCACCCCTCAGGATAATTGGCTCAAGATATGACTAGTTGTTTCATCCTTACCCTGATTACTAGAGACACATGCATCTCTTACAAGAACAATAATATGAAACTCTTTCAAACCCCTCTTCCCAACTGAATTATCCCAGCATTTTTATTCAGTTTGATTAAGCAATTTATCTCTAAACTACTCTTTTAATGTAACAGAATCCTTTAAGAAAATGCTTAATATACTTTATCCTTGAAGGTATAGTATTTTCTGATGAAATAAGCAACATTTAAAGATATTCACCTCATTAAAAATGCTGTACTAGGCTTAGGTGGTATGCGCCAAAAAAAAAAAAAAAAAAAAAAAATTACCATGCCAGAAGTCCAAAAATTTCCCTAAGAGTCACAAAAATCACACTGTAAACAAACTAGAGGACAACCCTGCCCTCCATAAGATTCTGCAAAGGGAAAATTCCTCAGCTTCATGAGAAACAAAAAAGTTTTTAAATTGTAACAAATGGTAAAGTAATATTGTATACTATTAATAATTTTCTGATATCAGCTTAATATTTGTTCAAATCTCTCAATTAATTCCTCTCTTACAGTTAAGTCATATCTGTTGCATCTTTTATGTCATATGACTGCGAAAAGAGAAATAAAACCATACGCTTCTGGCCTGCTCCTGATGCTAATTCATTTAGACAAACATTACTTTGCATTTGCACCAAGCTAAGACAATGCAAAAAGCCAGTTACGGCATCCTAATTGATCACTGGTAACTCAATCTCAGTAATATGATTGCTCCTAATATTTATTTCTTATAGTGTAAACTCACTGTTTTTTAATGCTGATTTTTCATTATTTTGTTATTTCTCCTCCACGCTGGTAAGATACCTTCTCAGAATCCTCTCCAGCCCTCAGAGCCAGACGTGCTCCTCTGGTTTCCTCAGGTCCAGGCACATTTGATGTGCTTATTAGTTTGTGGGGGTTTTTTTCTGGAAAAGCTTAAGTGACACAGGAATCTTCCATCCTACCTATTGGTTAGGCACTTCAGATTTTCAGTGCCAGATTAGGATGACTATTTGTTTCCCAGGTTGGAACTGATTTGTGTTCAGCCATCTCACTGTATGGGCAAAGAGGGATGGGTCTGTCTGTATCTGTAAATTGATTATCTGTGTCCGTAAAAAAGCCAGAATGCTTTTCTGAAAAGTGCCATTAGATTTCAATATGCATCTTCAGGTAACTATGTACATAAATGAAAATCTGTATTTAATTTATTAAAAGTTGTCTCACTCTAAGACAGAAATTTCACTTAACATGAGCTGGGAAAAACACCAGAACAAATAACCATGTTTCTTGTTCAAGCATGATTAATTACTGGGTCTGAATCAAACAGTGATGAAGGCGCACAGCTTCCATCAGATATAGGTTCAATTTAGGTATCTTTTTAAAATGGTCTCTCAAGATTTTGCTAGTTTCATCTCAAGTAAATTACAGAACTTAACGGCATTCGTAAGAAATAATAAACATTATTTCTGGTAGTAAATTATAATGTGAATGGAAGATAAGCTTCTATTTTGTGATATAATGCCATTATTTTATTTGTAATAAAAAACCCCTGTATAATTACATACACATATTAGACTACACACTCTTTTCTATGATTCCTGTTTCACACTATTCCTTCTGTGAGTGAAATGCTCATTTGAAACTTAATTTTGAATATGTGCTCTGGTCAGCAATATAGTGAAAGAGAACCACAAGATAACCCAGGTAGTCATCCTATTTGTCAGTCATGCACCATCCTGAGACAGAAAAATCTTTTCATTTAAAAAACAAAAAGCAAGCTGATCATGAGTAACTAACTACTAGTGACTGTGTCACGTCATTTCCTGGAAACCAGAGACAAGTGTTCTAAACAATTAAAAGAAATCTTTCAGATTCAGTAATTGCACATTACTGAATTGCGTGAGCATGTATGAAGGATGCAACTCTGCTCTGTCTTTACAGTTCACCACTTCACATGGATTTTAGGTCTGTATCTCTCTGCATACATTTTGTGTTTAGCATAAACATATAATAAATTACTGTTAGATGTTGATGGAACAGAACGATTAGAGAGATGAGAAAGCTTCGTTTCTGAAATCCGTACCAACTTCAGTAAATATTACATGATGCTGACTGACAACATGTGTAAAGCTGTTGACATGCTATTACTAAGTATGTTTTAATGTGTATGCCTATTAGAATAAGAACTTTATAATGCTATATTAACCAATGTAACATGATGCTTACATACTTTGAGGGCTTAGCTAAACTCATCCATGATATCTAGCTTAATTAATAGTTTTGAAAGCTTTGAGTCAGGTTTTTTTTTTTAATATACCAGAGCTAGATGATGTGTGAAATGACTATTTTTGACACTGCCTTTTTCAAGAGTGTCAAACAGACAGGAGGAAGAAGATCTTGTGTGACTAAAACTTTGTACTTCTGTTTTTATGATAAGCAAGCAGATAAAGACTGTACAGCTCTGCAGGACTGTGAGTCTTACACAAGGAATTAACGGAAGAGTTTTGTTATGTCCATTTGAATTGCACCATCATATAAACCATAGCTTCATCTTGTTGACTGGTTACAGTCTCTTCACCTTCACCAAACTATAGCCGAACTGGTCTCTTCCAAGTTTCCAATCACATTCAAAGTAATGGTCCACAAAATGTTTAAAAAAGGAGAAAAAAAAAAAGTCTAATTACACATAACATCGGACTAAGCCACTGAACTCCACCAATACATTGCCTTCACAGGGGTAGTGCGCCGATGTGAAGGTTGGTATGTAAGTCCAGCTCTAAGTCTTTGGAGGGACAGTAAGACAAATGGCCAACCACTTAACAGTAGATTTTAATTTCATTCAATTTGAAAGCAGTTTCTAAGCCTTTTTCACTGAAATGATAGGTTTTAAATGCCTATCTGAGGAAAACATGAAACCTAACAGAAGAAAAAAAACCAAGCCTTAAAAACCCCCAAACCCCCATCTCTCTCCCCCGAGTTAATCACTGGCATCCCCTGGAGCCTGGCAAGATCAAAGCTTTGGATTTTATAACACAGTATTGCATTTTCCTCTATCTACAACCACTTTGACTAGAAAAGTGGTTTACCAGAGAAATTGCAGTGAAATGGCCAGTTAGTTTTTCTTTGCTACATGAAGCTAGCAAGCAGCAAATCAGTAAAATGATCCAGTACGTTATACTATTTCCAAAAGGATGTTTCATTTAAAGAGAGGTTGCATTTGCATTAATTTGTTCTCAAAGTGTGGGATTATTATTTTTAAAACAGCTCTATTGTTATTTATACTTGCATTATGGTAAAATTCAAGGGCTCTCAGTAGAGCTGACTGTACCAGATATAAAAATTGAGAAAAGGCTGCATTCAGCCAATATTAATTTTACCCACGTAGAAGTTAAATGCCTAGATGGCCCATATCAACTAGGCACTCATGGTCCAAACAAATCCATCTGCATTTATTCACCTTGAAGTTATGCATTTAGTCTGAGCTAATTATCTAGGCTTCCTCCCTAATTAATAGGAAGACACAGGCACCTTAAGAGGATGATTCATCTCTTCTTAAGATTGGTATAATGAAATGTTGGAAGTGATGCTCATGATCTTTTTCCACTAACTAGAAAGAGAACCTAAACATCTAGTTTAGCTAGATATATACAAAAGGATTAAAGTTACATGAAGTAAATCCCACCTTGATGGTGAATTGTCTGTGTGTGCTCAGCATAAACCATGGAAAAACAACTTTGTGTAATAAACCACCACTACGTTTTTTTCAGTTAGTACAACATGCTCTACCAACCTTACTGGCCTAACAGTTTGTAATTCCACTGAAATCTGAGAACTAGGGACAACTCTTCATGAGTTTTAGTTGCAAAATTTTGCTCCAAGGGATGCATGTAAGTATTTTTCCTTTCCCGACTGTGTAGCAATCTTCTCTTTCATTACTCTCAAACAAAAGATATTTGATATAAGAGTAATTACATCCAACAGCAAAGATTACTTTATGGGAACATTGGTAATTCTCTGATTGAAGTCAGCTATAGCCAACCCTGTGTTCAGGTTACGATCACCAGTCTGATCAGACAAATAAACTTTTTCTCTTACAGAGTTCTGACAGAATAGAAATTACATTCCCCACTGTTACTCAAGCCAGATGATATTGCAAGGAAGCTGTTGTGAGAGGTGACCAACCAAGAGACGGTGAGCTCAGCCTACTCCCTGTTGGCCTCTTCCCTAAGGGCTACACACACGCAAGGCAACCAAAACAGAACCTGTTACCTTCTTTCATGAGGTCCCCATCACAGAAGAAAAAACACTTTGGCTTCTGACATAAAACAAGAACAAGTCTGTCAACGTGCATGGTCACTGTCCAGAAATTCACACAGATAGTGTACATTTTGGTCATGTCACTGGAACGCACCTACTCACATGCGCAAGTATTGGACAAGTTCCCCTGACCCCCACCACACCGTGGGGACGCATTCATTCTCATCGTGGGACAGCGATGCCCATGCTTGTCCTGTCACATAAAGGGTAGGAGAAGAGAAAGTAATAGTGTGCTTATCACACAAGATAGATATACTCAGATCATTTGACTGAGGAAGAGGTACTGCGAGCAGCCCTCTTGTTTGTCCACAAGGAGCTGTTCAATCTGTCCCATTGCAGAGACTGAGAATGGCTGTATTTGAAGGTACGTAAACTAATCGAGAAGAAATGGTTGTGTCCGGACTATTGCTCATGTCCAACCTTTGTGTTCCTTCCCAGAAACACTATTGGAAAGAACACATATTAGAAAAACCATTAAGGTATAAGAAAAAAACACACCTCCCATGTTTCTCAAAACAAAATATCGCTTGTATCTGTATTCGGATTATCTGAGTTCACGGGGTTACTGAAACCACCACCACTTTTTCATGGTCATGTCTTGGCTGCGGGTGTCAGTGTGTCGGCGGGGGGGGGCCTCTGTGAGAAGGGACCGGGGTCTGCCCTGTGTCAAACAGAGTCACCTCCAGCCGACTCTGCAACGGACCCACCGCAGGACACAGCCAGACCCACGAGCCAAGATGGTGGCACCTTGGGGGACATATTTATGGGCAAAAAACACCGGGGAGGAAGGATCAGAGAGAAGGGCGACAGGAGGAGGGAACAACAAGGCCGGGGTGGCAGGAGGTGCTCCACACCGGAGCAGGTAGGTGCCCGAGGGGGCTGCGGCCCGAGGAGGGCCCACGCCAGAGGACAGGAAAAAAGCGAGCAACAAGGAGCGGCGGAGGGAAACGGCCGAACGCCGACGTCGTCCTCCCGTGGCACCCACTGCCTCGCGGAGGGGACCGAGCGCAGCCGGCGGCAGCAAGGCGGCGGGGGAGACGTCTGGAGCGAGGGTGTGAAGGGGGCACCACGACGGTGGAGGAGAGGAACCTGAAGGTGAGCTGGGGAAAGCGGGGAGAAAGGTGTTTTTCTGGCATGTTGAAGTGTTTGTCCTTTTTTGTTGTTTCCCAATACCCCAATCAGTAATTAAATATTTATGCTAGCTGGCCATAAATTAAGTTAAACTCCCCAAGTCGTTCTGCCCACAGCAGTACTTGGTAAGTGATTTCCCTGTCTTTATTTCAACCCATGAGTCTTCTCACTCTTGCTCCTCCTATTTTCTCCCCCATCTCAAGGGGAAGGGGGAAAGGGGAAGGGGGAAAGGGGAAGGGGGAAAGGGGAAGGGGGAAAGGGGAAGGGGGAAAGGGGAAGGGACTGTGTGGGTGCTTGGCTGTTAGCCAGGGCCAACCCACCACACTTAAAATGAAAAGGGATGAATGGATCCAATTGCAAATTACTTTCATCGATTACCACTAACCCAAAGTTTCTTTGCTGTGATCCAATCCATCCAGATTCTAAATGTGAGCCTTCTAGCAGGGATAGAAATGGAAAAGCTTTTTAAGTAAAAAACAATTCAGTTTGAGCTCAGCTGATTTACGGTGTTGCTGGTGTAAGCAGGAGGCTCACAAGACATTAAAGAATAGCTTCTCCTTCCTCTTCATTTGCACAAGTAAGAGACATTTAAAATAAGTAAGTGTAGCTGCTTATTGGAGACCAAACTCCTTCTCTACAGTTTTTAAAACAAAGGAAAAGGTTTTTTGTTACCTCTGTCATACAACTAATATTCAGGGAATGGTATGTCCTTAGTCTGCAAATAGCAATGAATATGTCTCATGAAAAATTGTTTGGAATTTTTTTGACAAAATCATTTCTAGTGGAAAAAAAAAGAAATTTTAAAGCAAAAAAAGTTTTTTAAAATGTCACAATTTCTAAATGAAATTGTTCTCCTTTACCTTTACACCTAGAAAAATAGCCTATTTAGCACTTATAAGGTGAAAGCAAATGACTTCCATTGTTCTTTTGGGCAGGGAGATATTTTTACTATGTTATTTTGAACAGGGTTAAAAGATTACCCCCCAAATCCCTCATTTTTTTTTTAAGACCTAATGCAAAATTAGAACAAAGATAATAGAATTATCCATTCATAATTTTTATTTTGCCCCAATTAACATGGTGAAAAAGAGCTTCAGAAATATATATATATATATTTATATATAAACAGTAAGGTGGTAAGCTATTTTCTAACCAGTGCTAATGCAGGGATACTCCACTAGCTTTAATCACTGTAAACCCTAAAAGTACAAAAGAGCTTTAAAATCAAATACAATTATTGGAAAACAGACTTGGAAACAAAAGACATGGATCATGAAATAAGGAGGTCTTACAAACCAGGAAAACATTTATCCTGGAAAGAACACTTGTACAACCAGGAAAAGAAGGATTATGAGCTGTGTAGTGGTTATGTAGCTGCCTGACTGCAAACTACATAGATCAGAATCTTCTAAAAAATGTGCAAGCCAAAGGGCAAAGACATTTACAAAGTAAGGCATATACATTAGCCAACCTTTTATCCCAATTCCAAAGATTTAATAATTTACTAATTTCAGTAAGTATACAAAGGAATAGCTGACTTACTTCCCCATCAAGAAAAAAAGTAAAAATAGAAATTGTGAATGTACTTAGCTTGGCAAATATTTGACGGACAGAATTTAAACATCATAGGATTGGGCAACAATTAGAATGAAAGTCTTAAAATGAAGGGTATCTGAAACAGCAAATAATTCTAAGACTAAAAATATCTGCCTACAATACAAGAAGAGGCTAGGCGGGTCCTTAGAGTCTGGCAGGAAAAAAGGGATCTTGAACAAAGTGTGTAGAAATGCATATATTGTATTACAGCAACACAGGAAAAACAGCAACATAACCCACAAAGTATCCAGGTTCCTTCTGCCCTGTGTGAGTAGAAAACTCTTGCTCCTTCCCTCCCCTTCCCCTTCTTTTGTCTAGTTCATTCTTTCTCTCTTTCATAGGGACTCTAGGAAACTTGTAAATTTTTGCTGTTAAATCAGAACACAATCCCTTCACACACAGGAGCTAAGAGGCAAAATCCCAACATGAGAAAATGAATGAAAATTATCATTAGCTCAAGACTATAGTAATTCACTTCATTTTCACCTTATTTTGTATGACATTTTGTCCTGGTTTCAGTTGGGATAGAGTTAATTGTCTTCCTAGTAGCTGGTATAGTGTTGTGTTTTGGATTTAGTATGAGAAGAATGTTGATAACACACTGATGTTTTCAGGTGTTGCTAAGCAGTGTTTAGACTAAGTCAAGGATTTTTCAGCTTCTCCTGCACAGCCAGCAAGAAGGCTGGAGGGGCACAAGAAGTTGGCACAGGACACAGCCAGGACAGCTGACCCAAACTGGCCAATGGGGTATTCCATACCATGTGACGTCATGCCCAGTATATAAACTGGGGGGAGTTGGCTGGGGGTGGATCACTGCTCAGGAACTGTCTGGGCATCAGTCAGCAAGTAGAGTAATTGCATTGTGCATCACTTGTTTTGTATATTCCAATTCTTTTATTATTATTATTGTCATTTTATTACTGTTATTATTATCATTATTATTATTTTCTTCCTTTCTGTCCTATTAAACTGTTCTTATCTCAACCCATGAGTTTTACTTTTTTTTTTTTTGATTCTCTCCCTCATCCCACTCAGTGGGGGGTAAGTGAGCAAGCAGCCGCATGGTGCTTAGTTGCTGGGTGGGGTTAAACCACAACACATTTCAAGAGCATAAATAAATATAAAAAGTATTCCAAAAAGGCATCTTGCTGTACACATTTTCTTGTGGTACACCCATATTAACCTCCTTTTAGCATTTGAACAGTTTCTCAATAATAGCTCTGGGGTCTCATTATCTTTTGGCCTGGACTGGAGCATGCTGCAAGTATGTTTGAAACGACTAACATGCTTTTTCAATCATACCAGATTGTCTTTAAACAAGTTTTTAAGAAAGGGCATTTTCCTTCACTCTGTGCCTTTAGCTATGACACAACCTTATGTTTTTAAAGGATGGATTCTCTTCATTAGTAAAAAAGAACATACCACTCCCTCTGTCCAACATGCATTTTTCAGGGCTAATACTTTACTGCTGTTACTAGACAACATATCCAGTTGTCTATTATAATAACTTATATGAACTGGAGACGTGATGCTTCTTACAAAGCTAAGATTAACTTTTATAAATGACTAATCCATGTCAACAGCTTCTAATTTTCTTTATCATAGCTGCCAGTTCTGTCAGCAGTGCAGAATATAAACGTTACCCCAAAAAAAGACGAAGAAGAGGATAAAGAAGCCTTCTAGTTTACTGACTTTGACTTCTAATGAAATAAATTTTGCAACACTAGAGATTCCTGCAGAAAGCACGTTTGCATACAAAACCATACAACCACCAATCTGGCTAGTTTAAGACAATGTCAGAGGAAAACAGGTCTGTCTGAGCTCTGTGCCCTAAAAGATTTCCTTATGAGTACGGCTGATCAACTGATTCTTTAGCATGGTAGAAAAAAGATGAGGCCACTTTTACACCATTACCTCTAAATTTAAAACCTTTGTCCAGGATATAAAAAAATCCAGTATCCCTATCTTTGTGAACTTGAAGCACTTCAAACTTTTATGTTCACAGCTCCGAGTGCCATAGCCACAATTCTTGTTAAGAACTTAACAATCCATCTCAAATGTCTTGTCTTCCTCCCACCCCTTTTCTCACCCTCAACTAATTTTATTTCATTCCTCCTCATCCCCAAATTTCCTCTCATTCAATCAAGAAGCCACCCCACAAACTCTTCTGCAATTCTAATCTTTCTAAACCGTGTCCTACCCTATTCCAAACCCCTTCCTACTCAAAAATCCCATATTAATGTGCCATCGATCCAAACTCAGACCGAATACCTCTTTGATGCAGCTCCTCGATGCCTCCAATTCTGCTTGCCCAGGTACTCCTATTATGACTACCACTCTACCATTAATACTCTTGATGCTGCTGCGTCTCTGCTTGCCTCCTCCACAACTCCTCTCCCCACACATACGTTCTTCCACCAGCAAGCAGTATATAGTGCTCCCTATTGGCTACCGTGGCTCTCCTGGTTTTAAGACAGCCTCAGCTGCTGGTCTGACAGGGATTTAACACCTAGATACAGGTCTGCACTTACTGAAATCCACCTAGAGAGAACCCTAAGGGCAGAAGAGAAAATTTGTTTACGAGTAAACAGGATGTATGGAATCTATATTATTAACGAGTCATTACAAAACTGCATAGCAAGCAGTATGCGGGGTCAGATTCTGTTCAACACTTGTTTTGGTTAAATAGGCTTCTCCTCTTTCATCTTCCTCCTTCTCGTCTCAGCATGGTTGCCCAAATGTAGTCTTTCTGTATAAGCCTGGCAGATACAACCTATTCAGAAGTGATGATTTCTTCCTTATCCTTTGTCTTTCTCTATGATTCCTTGCCATACTATCTCAGTGATACCTCTTACAGATAGTGGCCCTTCAGTAGCTGTGTTTACCCCCAGTTAGCAGGTTGGATGTGTATGAGATTACAAAGGAAGATATAAGATTTATTAATACCATTTAAACAGTTACAGTTAAGTCTTGCAGGTTTCCACCTTTGAATCAAACAGATTTTGTCAGATTACATACACTGCACGTAAACCAGTCACTTCAAAACTACAAGCTTATTTCAGAACCTAACGCCCTCCAAAACTATTTAAGAATTCATTTCCATCTGATTCCCGAAACAGAGTCCGTAATCAAAATTACATACACTTTTAACATTACTTTTTAAACAACCAGAGCTTAAGTGGTAAGAGAAAAACCACCATTGCACAGCTGGAAAATGTTCTAGTTCACAAACACCCTCCTTTCTTTTTTGTTCAAAATGCTTTCACAATTCAAGTAAAACTTACACCTTTTTAACCCACTGCAGGCAGAGAATGTTCTACTCTACTGCAATACTTAAGAATGAAGTGCATTTTGTTACAAAATAATTTGCCACTACAGCTGACAGTATCTTACAGACAAGAGTAGACAGTATTAGCATAATTCTTTTTCTTTCTTATATAAAATACATTGTATTAAGGTTAATGAGGAAAAGACAACACTGCATATGTTATTACTTCTCAAAATTGCTAATTTCCTGTTATGAAGAACTTGCTTTGAGCTGTGAAAGAATATGAACTCCAACTACATATAACCTCAATGTTTACAATGAAACTATATAAATGACAAACTTTGGGGCAGGAGGGGCATTCTACCTTGCAGCACGGAATTGTGTCAGTTTCTGCCTCTAGTTTTCAAACAAGATGGCTGCACACTTATTACTGGTGAATGGGTACAAAGTCCAGTCACGTGAACTGAAACAGAAAGGTATAGGGGAAGAGAGAAGGACAACACTGCAAAAGGCAACTTCTTTTTATCACCGACAATATTTCTTAATAAGACAGTACCTTCACTAGTAGGAAATAATCTCAACATGTTTTCATAATGCATATATACACATGCCTAACAAAGACACTTGTTTTTGTTTGTTGCTGAAGTTCTGTTAGGCTTTTCAAATGCTAGTGACTTTGGATCATATTTTTGGAAAACAAGGGCAGTGCCAAAATCTCAGGTACATTTCTGCCTTCTGTACACATGGTAAGGGCTCCTGCGCAATATCTACATAGCAACTTCTGAGAAACTGCATTAAAACACCTTTTTAAGCATCATTTAAGATCAGTGTTCTTCAAACTTTTCCACTGGATGCACAGAACTATTTAGAGATTCTCTCTCTATAAACACTGTACACCATAGCCCATCCTGGTTTGCTCATTATGCATTCCCCTAGAAACTGTATGTGCTCCCAGAAAATCACTGCTCCCAGGAGGTCCAAGGACCCTAATATGAAAAATAATTCATTAAACCTTGAAAAGTGCCAGCCAGTTTATGTATTATCCTCCTCCCTCCACCCCAATTTATGTATTTTTCACCAGGAAACTTGATCAGGAAGAGAAAGATGCATGTCCAAAGATGTGTGACAACTGATGCCAACGAAACTTAACAGAATCCAAGCCTTACATCTTAAATATAAAATGTTACTTTTTTTCCAGGCAAAATATTGAAGCTAACAATGACTGGGAGAAATCAAATTGAACCAATGTTTTTGAACAGCTGTCTAAATGCAAAGTTTAAATTATGTTTTTTCTGTGGTTCAAGAAACTGATCAGTACAGCTTGTTCACAGCTTTTCTCCTGCATTTTTCCTCCTTCTACTTTAAAATAACTTTGTACTGTAACAACTTTGAAACAATTTTAAATTGCCAACCTTTGCTCTGTCTCAAATACAAACAAGAAATGCTAGCTCTATCTTAAACCTTTGAAAAACTCTGCATCTATTGTCTTGCAGTTGTTGAAAGCATTAACAAGTGAAAAAAAAGACAATTTTAAAAAATCTTGTCAACCTCCCCAAAATAAATAACCACTAGTTTTTAATCTCTTTGATTATCATATTTTTAGATAAATCATATTGTAGAAGGTACTGAGAAAAAAATCCTTCATATAGGCATAAACAGTATGAGATACAACAGATGAGATGCAACATCCATTCGCAAAACAAAAATATTTGTACTTCACTAAGTTTCTTGTGTACATACACTGCAACTCTTCAGAAATGTAGAATATTTACTTACAATAAATTTTATTAAAACCGATTATTACTAACCAACATTAACTCAAAAACTTGTAATCATGTAAATTAGAAGAAAGTAGCGATAAAACAAGGACGCCAAAATATAGATGGATTAAAGGAAAAGACAACTTGTCTGTGCTAATTAACATGATAATTCAAGGTGTTTCATGCAGAAAACCAAAATGCAGTGTAAAAAAGAGCTATTCATTCTAACTAAAACACTATGCAAAAAACTATGATGAGTTAATGAGCAAAAAAGCAAACATCCTCCTCCTCTCCTATCCAAATCTGAGCACTGAATGAAGACTGAACTGAGGGTTTTTCTTTGTTTGGTTTTCTTCTCCACGTTTGATTAGAAATCACTAAAGGGTCCTAAAGTGACAATTACTCAGTGACTTCAAAGCATAAGTAGGACAGAAAACTGAAATGCTAACAGGGAGGCTGCATTTAGGCTATGGTAAATAGGGTACTCTGTTACCCAGTAATGTATTCTCCAATGATATGGAACAGATCTGTGTTGTTTAATGGATTATACTTATCTGCTTTGATCAATAGGTGTTTTGGCGGTTTGTTTTTTTCCCACATGGATATGAACACAGAGTCCAACTTTGTTTTTTTCTTTCATAATTTGTTAGAAACACTGTTTTTTAAGATACTTTGGTCTTCTGGTCACCAAGTGGGAGACAGTAACTACTCATTTATATATGAACATTCATGTGTATACCAGAGTTCAATTCATCGAATTGGTAAAGGAAATTATTTTTTAAATAGAGTTTGGGAAGAAAAGGAGACAGAAGGCTGCATGGCTGAATTTACTGGAGTCTAGTGGAAGGGCAGAGCTGCAGTGAGGCAGACCTTTTGTCTCTGTTCATCAAAACATCTCTGCCAAAGCTTTAGAAGTTTATAATCGAACTTAATCACACCACTAATTGTTCATCTACCAGGTACAGTACATACATCCTTGTAAAAACAAAACATGATACTCTGCTGTGTTAGCCTGGCTGAATGCTGGGGCACATCTAAATGCTTATGCTTCCACATAAACCTGCTAATACAAACTTGTATTTAACAGGGATTCAAATGAAATACACTGGTTACAGAGCTAAAAATAGAACAAAAGATATTAACTTCTCTTATCATAGTAAAACCCAAGAAACTTAGCTAATTTCAGAACATGTTTTTGAAAGTTACACATATCCAGAATTAAAAGATACAGCCCTGTTGTTCCTAGGGACTTTATACAAATTGGATTATTGGATGTTAAGAGGATATTTATTCTGCAACAACTGAAGAAAAAAGATGTTCACTGAAAAAACTTCACTGAAAAAAGATGCTTAAACTTGATTCATTCTTTGGCTTAGTCCAAAAACACCAGTGACAAGCTTCACTCTAAAAATTCTGTAGCCGTGTAGTTATCCTGAAGGATGTAGGAGAATCATTGTATGAACTTGTGAAATCTGTGGATTGCAGAGGACTTTGTGCAGTTCTGAGGAAGTCACAATGGCTTTTATTTATGGAACTCAGTGACTAATGATTCTGATGATTTGTGTTGGGTTTTTTTCACAGTTGTGCTTAACTTTAGTTAAGAGTTACATACAGGAGTTTAGCTGGAAGAACGTATGGGCTATGCCATGTAAGACTAAAGATCCAGATTTTCTAGTTGTTGTAGCCATAGTTTCTGATTATCAAATAATACTTGTCTAAGTTACCTCAAGAGACAAACAGAACAGGATCTTTCTTTAAAGATGGGCTTGAACAGACACGAAATATTTATTTCATTGGATCTACTAGATAATGTAGTTTATTATATTTCCTGGATGTGATGAAGACAGAAAAAGCAAATGAATATGCAGGTCCCCACCCTTTGTCAGGTCCTTCAAAAAGCAACAATCATCCAGCTAAATATATTAAAGATTGCAAGTGGACAAGGGTTTACGTATTTCCACCAACTTTAAAAAGCTTTAGTGCAGACACCACCCCAGAAGACACTGGTGGAGATTCAGTGACAAGAGTGACATACACTGAGTGAAGCTCTGCGATTCCTGAAGCACACAGGCTTTCCTCCAAACTCTGCAACTCAAGAATACGGTCTAACTCTAGCTCATTTCATGACTACAACTCAAGGCGGCTAGTTTCTGGATTGCACAACCTACTTAATTAGGATATACAGCCATCTTAATATTAGAAGTTTTGCTAATAGCTTTTGGAAAATTGCATTAGTCTAATTTTTCTAGATGAGGGCACACTTGTTGGTCTAAAAAGTAAAAGTAAGTGAAAAACAGATTATGGAGCCAGGCTGTCAAACATGGTCATTAATATAATACTCTTTCTCTATTGCTTGTAGCAGCCACTGGTCTAAATGACACATGCCACATTTTGGAAACACTGATACAACAATTCACTCTGTAACACAGCTTCTTGCAGATATCTGCCTCATCAGGCTTGCAGGACAGTAATTTTTCATACTTAAAAATACAGAAAAATCTTTCAAACTGTATGAAGAGGTAGTAAGCTCTTCATGGGCTAGATATGTTGCCACTAATGTCTCTCAGTGAAGTATAATACTGACTGTTATTAATTAATGAGGATACAGCTAGAAGTGATCCATAAAGAAAATTATATATTGGACAAGTGGCAACAAAAGTTTTCAGCTTTTGGTTTGATACAAAATGGGGAACAATGTGACTAGGCAGCAGTAGTAAAAAATATTTGTAAGAATTACAAATCATTCATTAGTGACCAAAATAAAACTATGGCAAAAATGGTAATTCAGTTCTTATGTTAATTCAAAGGTATGCTGTATCTTGGACTAAGATGACAGCCTATTAGCAAAAGATGGCCTTTCTATTTGTCACTTACAAAACCCACAGCTACAAAAACATACCCAAGTGCTGGACTTCTCTAAGAATACAGAAAAACTAGAATCCCAAAGAGCAATCAAAACACTAAAAGCTTTGGAAAGCATAACTTATGAGGAAAGGTTAAAGGAATGAAATTTCTTAAATCCAAAAAGAAAAGAAAAAAAAAAGACAACTAGAGGAATAACATGGGATATCCCAGTAGAGCAAAAGATTCACTGAAAGATTTAGAAAATTTTAGGCATAATGTCTGGACAGACATTTTAAGCATATACAATTCTGTGTCAAAGAATTAATCTAGATCTTGAACGTCTCTTGTGGTCTTACCTATATGTAAGCACATAAAATGGAAGTCTAGGAATCTTTCAATCCTGCAGTGTCACTGTGAGCATCATTCACCTTACAGAACCCAAGATGAAATGTTCAAGATGAAATGTTCAAGATGCACTTAGTAGGTAGAGCTAGCTGGCTTAGGGAAAAAAAAAAATTAAAAAAAAAATCTCGGTCTCACTGGCTTGACAGCACTGGGACTACAATGCTTCCTTCCATGTATCCTTGATATCTAACTGCATCAGTATTTACAAGTGGTGTTTCTTGTTTTACAAATGTTTTATGAGAACAAGCATCTGTAATTGATCTTCTGCTAAGAAAATTTTAGTTCAAAATATAAAATAAGAAATAAAGTTACATCATTTTCTCATCTATTTTGTTATAACACACTGAAACTAATTCCTCAAGGTATGTAAACATATGCTTAAGTTAAAGTAGGCGGACAACCTAATGAAGGGACTATTTCCTCACCCAAAACTTAGTCAGTGCCCTACATGCTAGTGCTCACAGAGCATATTTGACATTGGCTGTCCACAGCAGCATGTTTGCATGCCTGACATGTAGGGAGGAAGACAGGGCAGTAGCTTCAGGAGGGAAGAGAGGAACGCCAAAAATGGAATTATGACTTGGTTGGGAGGTACACTAACTCCTGCAGCCAAGAAAAAGTCCCAAATCCCCTAGTCAAGAACAACCTATACATGTAATACAACTCAGCTGCAATGGGGACTCAAGCAGCAGCTGGTGAACTCTGCTTGGCACTGTCCCCTCTCCTCTCCCTTCCCACCATTTCTGCTTCCTGATCAGCATTGCTACTTCCTAAGTTCCAGCATGGTGTTACAGCTTCTCTGGCTAGATAGATCTACACACTCAGACTGCTAAAATCACTGCAAAAAAAGGAAGGTTGTGGTACTGTACAGTAGCTGGCCTCCAACAGTCTCCCTGCACTACCTAGGCTTACAGCTTGTTTACTCTGATCATGTAGACATTCTGGGCTGTCAGCAAGGTCATTTATCTCTGCTCGACCCTTCTGGACATGCAAAATTGTAAGGGCATGCACCCACAAAGCAGGCAGAATGAGCTCTGGAGATTCAACTGATTGTTGCATGCTGAGTGGGGAATACGCACATGAAACCTGAATGTGGAACATCACCGATCAGTGGCTTAGAGACCTTGTGACCCCGAGAATCACAATTCCTTCTCTCTTTTCCATCTGAAGATGTAATTACTGCAGCCTTTGAAGAAGTTGAGCTTAGGAACACAAGATTGAAAGGGACTACTGGAAGGGTGACTGCATTCAGTTCCACCCTTATTGCCAGCAACCAAGTGATAGATGTCTTGTTCAGGAAGATTGACAGAATGTGTATTCCACAGGGCACTACAAATACAAAATTTTTCCTACAATCTGTAACAATCAAACCATAGTAAAATGAAAAAATATAGCCATAAAATTTACATGCAGACAAGAAAGAAAACCAAGAGCATAACTAATATTTTAGGCTCCTGCAACAATGGAAA
Organism: Haliaeetus albicilla; assembly: GCF_947461875.1. Lineage (NCBI taxonomy): Eukaryota > Metazoa > Chordata > Aves > Accipitriformes > Accipitridae > Haliaeetus > Haliaeetus albicilla. Next base: position 5,838,888 of record NC_091507.1, read on the forward strand.
GTTAGATAAATAAATAAAAGTTGCAAATGATCCTACAGAGGAAGCCCATATCACACAGGAAAAGCGAACCAAGATACAACACTTCAGATCTTATCTGGGGATGCAATCCCTTCTGTCCTAATCTTTCTGATAGTTTAAGGCTAAGCAGGACCCCACCCATTAAGCACTTCAGGATTTCAATTACAATGACACTGCTCATCACCTGAACACTTTGCCTGTGTGTAGCCAATATTTTACTGGAAGACCAAAAATGATGTCAAAAAGCTAATTCACAAGCCATAGAGGAGAGAAAATGATTCTCACTGACTTTAATCAAAACAAAAAAAGGCCCTGAAGCATGGCATTAAGGCTTCGTTTCCCAGCTTCAGAAACTGTTTGTTCTGTTGTACAATCCCATCAATACAGCAATTGACATCTAAAAATATCTTAGAACCCCTGTTCCCTCTCGTGTGCTTGGTTGGCTTTTCTAGAATTTCACCCCTCATTGCTGCTTAAGAACCTTTTTATAGTGCCTCATCTAAATTTATAGATGACCAACGTATATCTTCACTTTATTCTCCTGAAGCATTACACATCATCTTTCTTGCCTTTGTAACTAACCCACTTGTAATTGGTGGCAAGTATCAAAATCTGGAAATGGATAGCTCTCCTCTTACATGGCTGTAAGACCCATGACTGATTAAAGAGGATATACTCCCCTTTTGACTTATGAAATCAATAAAACATGACTTAGATCAGCAGGTGTATGGTATTATTTAATTGCCTTAAGACATATGCTTATTTTCCCTTTTGCAACCATAAAAACACGAACTGAAACAATAAAATTCACTTAATTCATATTCTTAGGGTGACAAGCTCTTGTTCGGTGACATCCAGAACTGGGAGGGATTTCATTTTCTGAGGGCTTATAGGCTCAACTATAGCAACTGTTGTGAATCTCAGCTGATACCTGAATTAAATTACATTTAACTCTAAGTCATTCCAAGTAATTTGTTACTAATAGCAGGTTTAACAGCTGATCATGTAAATCATTGTGAAAGCTTTTAAATTACTGGATTTATTCAAGTCTTCAGATTCTTTTTTAATATTCAAACCAAAATGGATTATAATCTGTTTATCCTCTTTGCCAAGGCGCCTGCAGGACAAGAAAATAAAGTCAGTCATTTCTGTGTGAAACACATAGTGCTTGATGCTCCTATCAATGGAATAAAAATATGTAAATGAATCCATGTTTCGAGCACAATATGAAGTAGTGAAATAGGAAACTGAAATTTTTGAGTCACGTGTACTGCCTAAGAAAACACTTAAGCATATTCTGAAGCTTTTACTCTCCAGGAAAGGAGCTTAGTTTCAGTGATGTGGAAAACTTTTTAGCTTTGAGGTAAAGAAAACCCAAACAAACATACAAAGGTTAAAAAGTTATGAGGACTGCGTATGTAAACACTGTGTTGCATACTTAACAACTCCATGGATACACACCTGAGTATTTTCACCTTATCACACATGTAAGAACAAAACCAAAGTGATTTTAACATATTATTACAAAGCCAGAGAAAATAGACTTGTTTGGCATAAGAAAGGCTACCCGTAGGCAGCTAATATACATTAAAAAACCTGGACATCCAGCATGTATACATACCATGTAACACCGAAAAATTTAAAACTGAGCAAAGATTTATTCATCTGCTTTGGTATATGCCCAGACAGCAAGTTAAATTCATTTTAAAATGTACATGAAGTTAACTGTGTTCTTCAGACTTTGCAGGATTCAAGTCTACCTGCACAATTACATCTCAGTAAGCCAAGTTCACCCTTCTCAATAAGCACACATCAGGTTCATAGGCATATAATTAACTATCAGTCTTCATGGTCATTGTACCTCCACGACAGTACGCTTCCCACAACTCAAAAGTTATTAAAATAAAGTCCTCATCACTTGGAACAGGCTTAAATAAATAATTTTTAAAAGTCATAAACAAAAAAATCAATCGCACATTTCTCAGTGTTTCACTCCTTAAAAAAAAAAAAAAAACAAAACAATAAAATACTACTGCTGAGATGTTTGAGACAAATATTTAAGACAGCTCAAATAAAACTTAAATCAGCATTTTCATTTACTTGAGCATCTAGAAAACTATGCTCCACCATGAATTAGAAGTTCTGCTTGGACTTTCACCCAATCTCATTCTGTTAGTAAGAAGACTTAGTCATGCTGAATAAACCTAAACAGTTTG